>NW_014564813.1:0-974 GCF_001313825.1 Dinoponera quadriceps | reverse complement strand
CGTGAAAGTTTGTACGTTACGTTGTCATATTACCATATATTACAGATGAGATCATCGCGCGTGCATGGCATCATTGCGCGCGATATATTTTTGTCTCATAGATGTTAGTCAATGATAAGTAGTCAAAGTTAGAAAGCGATAGTTAGAAACACGCTCATCTGTTTTTGGGCCGGTTTGAGCACCTTTCTTTTGACCGAGAAGCCTTTTTTTCTTTGGAATGCATTGAGATCCAGTGGAAAAATTTATTTTTAAGTAAATATCATAAATTCTTCCTTTTGGAATCGAATACGCTTGAAATGCGCACATGAAGTGTTCAAAATGTTTTGCAAACAAATGTACGTTGGAATATTCCGACGCTACGAGCAGTATGTATGTGAAACATATGTATGCAATATTACATATCTGAGGCGATTACACGTGGACAACTATACTCTATAATACGGTAATACTCTAGCCATTTTGAAGGACAGAAAATTATGCTTTTCAAATTCAAAAGTTGATGTCACTTGACTAATATCCGCTCATCGCAGCCACGTCTGCTACAATTTGCGATAGATTCTTGACGACCAGATTGTAATATTATTTTTTATAACGATATTTTATAATATATTTTTACGTTCTCAAATCGTTCTACGCACTTACCATCGTATGATCTTTGGTGAGCGTTTGCTNCCGTTGGATGATCGAGCGACTTGGTGTGGCCAATTCAAATTCCTCTATCTCGTACCACATGTCCGGGGTTTTCCATACCGGATCACGGATGTTAGCCCCCAGATTTAACACGTCTCGTCCTTGGCAGATGATTCGGGGCTGTAGGCTCTTTTGGAAGAAAATCTTTTAACATCGCATTTTGAATTATTCGTGTTTATATGATGTGATGCGCATACTCGCGCTGTTTACCTTCTCTTCTCGTCGCTCACGCAAATATTCGCTTTCAATGGAGATGTTACTCGTTGGCGAAGTGCTTTCGTCAC
>NW_014564812.1:0-1010 GCF_001313825.1 Dinoponera quadriceps | reverse complement strand
CACGTAAGTTTTGTTGCTACGATCGAGCTTGGTTGTAAATTCTGTTTTTTGGTTAAAAAATGTTTGTTCTAGTAAGGAGGAAAGATGTCAAGGCCAACAGTAGAAGAAGGACATTTACGTCATTGTATGCTATTTTTGTTCGATCAAGGATTGAAGGCAAACGAAGCAGTGAAAAAAATTAACCACACTTACGGCGATGTTCTAAAACTAAACAAGTATCATAGATGGTTTAAAAAGTTTAAAAATGGAAATAGGAGTCTCGAAGATGTTGAACGAAAGGGACGACCTCAAAAATTAGATGATGATATCCTGAGGGCGATGGTGGATTCAGATCCTCGTCAAACTATTAGGGAATTATCACTAAAGATTGGCTGTCCATGGTCTACAGTTCAGGATCATCTTCATAGCATAGGAAAAATGTATAGGCAAGGAATTTGGGTTCCTCATGAATTGACAGAGACGACACTCGATCAACGGCGTACAATCTGCGCGTCTCTATTGTCTCGGTTTGAAACCGATCAGTTTTGCGACGAATTGTAACTGGAGATGAGAACTGGATGCTATAAAATAATCCTGTACCAAAAAACAATGGCTTTCTCTCAGAGAAGCACCTATTCCGACACGTAAACCATCACTAACAGTAAGGAACGTCCTTGTTTGTGTGCGGTGGGATTTTTCAGGAATCATACACTATGAATTGCTTGAACCTAGTCAGACCGTTACAGCGACAGTGTATTGTGAACAACTCGTGTGAATGAAGAAAGAGCTTTTTAAAATCTATCTGTTTTGGTCAATTACAAAAAAAAAATCCTTCAACACCATAACGCGAGGCCTCATGCTGCAAAAATAACACAGGAAAAAATTAGGGAGCTTGGATTGGAACTTTTACCTCATCCACCTTATTTACCAGATCTCGCGCCGTCGGATTATCACCTTTTCAGATCGTTAGAGCATATATTAGGAGGTAAAAACTTTAGCAATGTTGAAGAAGTGAAAACGCACTTGGAAAA
>NW_014564811.1:662-2268 GCF_001313825.1 Dinoponera quadriceps | reverse complement strand
TGTTCATAATAATATATGTAGATAATATTTGCGGGATGTTAAGTGTTACCCGGTAAGCCTCTGGGATTATGTAGTGGTAACAATAGCAAGATATTTCTTAATTATAATAAAAATAATATGCATTTAAATCAATAAAACAGGTTTTTTTTATCAAAACACAATACTTAAAGAAACAGAGTAAGTTAATATAATATGCATAGGTGTCTTTGCTGAAATAATGAACGAACAATTGAATATGTTTGCAGTTATCGAATCAAATATTCGATCGACCAATAAAGATCGCATAAATTTACGAGAGAAAGATGAACGCGTGATTCTCCGAAATATAAGGGCCGCGATGTATATACACCAAAGAGCTTTCAAGTTAGTATCTATATAATACNTCACCCTCCCCGCGGCCCGACCGACCATCCGTCGGGTCGCTCATCGGCGCTTTGCGCCATCTCAATCGTTACGACACGCACGTGACGCGCTTCCGTCGAAAGCGTGATCACGTGCGTGTCAACAAACACAAACCCGGAGCCTCCGTCGGATATATATTCCGACCGGCGGAGGCCTCGGGACCTGATTCCACCGGAGTCAGCCAAAGCGATACGTTTGCAGGCTACTCCGGATCCCGTCTTCCACGTTGCCAAGGAACCGGGGTAGTGTGTTCGCCGCCTCAGCCGCATGTTCGCGGTCGCACTCAAATCCTTTTAGCCGGGGAACCGAGACGGTGTGTTCGCCGTCTCAGCTGCGCGTTCGCAGCCGCACCCAACATCCTGCCCACATTGCTGAGGAACCGAGACGGTGTGTTCGCCGTCCTAGCTGCGCGTACGCAGCCGCACTCACTATCCCTGCCGGGGACGACCCCGTCTCCACCGGGAGTTCCTGGTTCTCCGCCGGCCTGCGACCGGAAGAACTGCGGCAAGACCAGTCCGGGGTGGCGCGTTCGCCGTCTCCACCGAGTNGGAGGAACTGCGGCAAGACAAGTCCGGGGTGGCGCGTCCGCCGTCTCCATCGAGTATTCTCGGTCGGGTCAACGCCACACTATCTCGGCCGACACGCCACCAACAAAACGGGACACCGGGTCCCTCGCGATAACGAAATCGGGTTGCATGCGGGCAACCAAGCGAGCGAACCATAGTACTTAAGATCCGGGGGGAAGGCGCGAGTCGCCAGCGAGGAAGTTAACAGGAACGGGGGTGGCGCCTTCGCCGTCCCCGCCGTGTGTTCGTGGTCCCAACTCTCCTCGCGAAGCCGATGCAACCAGAAGACCGAAACCGACCGTTTGTTTGTTTGCGACACGAACCTCCGCAAGCTACCAATGTAGCAGTCCCCACGGGATACTCGCGACATCATAGGAGTAGGAGCTCCTAAGTGCCGCACCGTGCCGACCCGTGGGGTCTCTGGGCCCGGAGGGTGCCTCCGCTGTTTCCGTGCCACCTGTGTGTGGCTACCGATTGCAATCTCTGTGGCAATTAAAAAGACATCGGAGAACGCATTGCGGAGCGTTTAAAGGCGGTCGTGAATTAACCGTGCGACTCGTAAACACCGCGCCCGCTCCCCGCGCCTCGTCCGACCATAACACGCGATACCAAAGACATACCGCGCCGCGATACGTAAC
>NW_014564811.1:0-642 GCF_001313825.1 Dinoponera quadriceps | reverse complement strand
CCGCGCTACCGTCTCACCTCGGAATTAACGATCAGCTGTTCCATCAAAATACATGCGCACCTGTCAACAGCCACCGTACACAGAACGGTGAATTAAAGCACCGACTACATCTGTTCCGGCGTTGTAATACCGACCGAAGCGAAATATATATATTGTTACTAAAGATAAAACTCTCCTCTCTTTCACCACCGAACCTGGACATCCGGCGAGCCATCCGAGGGCCGTCGAAAAGCTCTCGACCGTACCCGAGGACGTTCCCCCGCGAGTTGCGCGAACTCCGGAGAGACGGAGAAGAAACGTCGCGCATGTTGGGGGGAGGAATGTCGCACACTTTCAAATTTCTATCAGTAATATCGAAATACTCATAGCGATTTCTCATGCATGATAATGTTAGTTTGCGGTTTTTTCCATTTAAATGTTATTTCTTCTCCGACATATATTTTACTTTTGTTTTCCTTTTATTTCGTATCTTTAATTAAAGGTGCAGTCTATTTGTAACATATACTTTTGAGTCCCACTTATTCATAATATGTATAGTTACGGTTCTAAGTTTGAGTTTAAACTTCTTTTGAGTAAGTATCTTCTCTTGGATTTTTATACTTTATACCTTTCTTCGACAAATAGTTGGGTCGCGAATTTTTA
>NW_014564810.1:0-554 GCF_001313825.1 Dinoponera quadriceps | reverse complement strand
GTACATTATCGATGCGTGCAAAGAAAATGGTTTTACTTTATCCTTGGTTTAGTTAAATACATTTATTAGAATTATTATAATAACTTCTATCAATAAAAGAAAGAGTCAGAGAGATTATTGGTCAACGAATACTTTCTTGTTTTGTCAAAAAATTTCTTCGGCAATGGCACGATGTAAATTTGAAAAAATCAAGTCTAAATTGTAGTATTCGAAGGCCAAAGATAATAATTCGAACGATAAGGCGTGGCGTGTTCGAGAATTGATGAAAATGTTTTAGAGAAATATACTAAAGTTTGGTTTCTGGAGAACTGCTCTGTCGGTAGATGAAATGTTGGCCAAATCAAATGCTAAACCTTCATTGAAGCAATTTATACGTGGAAAACCTAAGCGATTTGGACTTAAATTTTGGGATCTTTGCACTACTGATGGATATTTATTGAATGTCGATTTATATATCGGAAAAAATCCTGTAGTAGGAAAAAAATTAGCTAAATGCGCATTAGGTTCTCGTGTAGTAATGAATTTATTAAAACCTTTTTTCAAAATGACAGCTC
>NW_014564809.1:0-661 GCF_001313825.1 Dinoponera quadriceps | reverse complement strand
TAAGAGAGGCGAAGGGCCCCGCGACTCCGTTGCAGAGCATACGAAGGAGGATCCATACGGAAGGGCCCAGGAAATTATTTCAAGTGCTGCGAGCCCAGTAATTGCGGAATGTTGTCCCGGGAGGAAATGAGGACAAGCTAAGCGTCGAATTAATAACTCAAGATGCGAAGCTTCCGCGAGTACCCGTGATAAGCGCGATCTAGCCGGGAGAGCCAATAGGATGCCGCGATGCGGCATCCATCGACGTGACAGATTCTTGTGACGGCTGCCTCCTGCGCTAATTGACGATCCCTGCTCGTCACTGTGCGGTCCGACGGCGAGCGAAACGGACGTTCCAACTCGATAGCGAGCGAACAAAGCTACTGAACGAGAGGGACAAGATCTTGAAGAGGAGAGGCGAGTTTCTGGTGGCGAATGAGTGAGCAAGAAACTATGTACAGCCGCGGGTACAAAAAATTAGAGTTGCGTGGTAATTCCGAGTCGGTTAGCATCGCTTCTCGGCGGCACCTGCGCGAGTTGTAAGCCGGGAATTTAGACTCGCTTAGGATAGGTTGCGCCTTAAAGGTCGGGACGCGCGGACGATCCCGTAACGCAATTAATAGAGAGCGTTTGTTCATCCGAGATGTTATGCGAGATTCATTTCGGCGGCGGAGCTAAGCCG
>NW_014564808.1:0-539 GCF_001313825.1 Dinoponera quadriceps | reverse complement strand
GTGTTTTTCCGTTCACATCTGCCCAACCATATTGGACCGCTACTTTTTAATGATTGCGATGGTAACATTTGACTCAGAAGCTCCAAGAATTTCGATTTAATAATCTCAAGAGACTTAATGTGATTCGCAATATTATCGTCAATATGAAAAATGATAATTATTATCAAATATGCCATAAATCTAGGTAAATTAATTAACTCTTCACATAAGATTGTTTATTACGTATTAAATAATTTATTATAGAAAAAAGTGTACGATGGCACTTATTTACATTTTGTACATTAATTTTGTTAACCCTTTCGGTACATTCGACGAGTGAGACTCGTCATCTGCTTACTTGGGCATAAAATGTATTACTTTTACATATTAATCCATTTAGCGACAAATTAAATCCGTCCAATGGGCATAAAAATCTTAAAATAATTCAGTACTCAAAGGGTTAATAATCAATATTTTACGTTAAAAACTTAACGATTACATTCGTTAATCAATACTAGACTAAAAGTTAGGAAATATTTATTATTTAGGAGCAGTTATTG
>NW_014564807.1:0-695 GCF_001313825.1 Dinoponera quadriceps | reverse complement strand
AAATCGGGCATGCATCTGTCAGTAAAATTTTGAAATTGAATAAATAGCAGCCATACAAACTCCATTTGTGCCAAGAGTTATTCGAAGACAATTTTGATAGACGCATCAAATTTTGTGATTTTATGATGGAGATGATTGTCGACGATCCTCTATTACTTAATAATATTGTTTTCTCTGATGAGGCAACATTTGAACTGACTGGAAATGTAAATAGACACAATTGTATATACTGGAATGACGTTAATCCTCACTGGAAAAGAAACATTCATACCCAATATCCACAAAAACTTAACGTATGGACTGGTATTCTTAATGGTATTCTTAATGGTAGACCAGTTGGACCTTTCNCCTTTCTTCATTGAAGGCAATTTGACAGCACAGGTATACACAGTCATGCTTCGCGAACAAATTGTTCCAGCTATTCGAGACATAGCTGGTGGAAATATGGATGAAATTTATTTCCAACAGGATGGAGCTCCACCTCATTATGGTGTCATTGTCCGTCAATATTTGAATGAGGTCTTTCAGGACAGGTGGATAGGGCGAAGGGGTCATATTGAATGGCCACCTCGGTCTCCGAACTTGACCTCACTTGACTTTTTTTTGTTGGGTTACTTGAAAAGTAAAGTTTCTATCACCAAGCCTTAAGATTTAAATGATTTAAGAGGGAGAATAACTAGAGAGATAGAACTAAT
>NW_014564806.1:0-1084 GCF_001313825.1 Dinoponera quadriceps | reverse complement strand
CGTCACATTCAATTCATCGGCGAGTTCTTGTTGAGTTTGAGTATCATTTTCATCCAATAAGGCTTACAATTCGTTGTCTGCGAACTTTTTCGGTGGCTTCCCATATTCTTCGTTTCTCACGTCAAAATCACCATTTTTGAATTTTTTGAACCACTCGAAACACTGTGTTTTACCAAAAGCATGTTCACCGTAAGTTTCGACAAGCATTCGATGCGATTCTGCAGCAGTTTTCTTCAAATGATAACAAAAAACAAATGCTGTCCGCAAATCGTAGTCCGTAGGCACAAAACTCGACATGTTTAAGGTTATATAAAAATATACCGGTGTATGGAATTTGGGTTGTTGTATGTTGAAAACAGATCTACAAAAAAAATTTACAAAATTACCCCTGGGATCTGACTATGTCTATCATATGTTTTTGGGGTCGCTGAATCCAAATTCGGTGTCCATTTAACTCCATCACGTCAGGATTTTTCATAATTTCAAAAAAATCCCGAAATCCTAATAAATCTTCTATTCATTGATCACTTAATCCCAATAACTCCAGAACCCCTTAACATCTTAATCCCTTCATTTCTTAATTCCTTAAACCCATAACCCCTTAACCCAATACACTCAAAATGCTATAACTCGAAAATCCCAGAACCCAGTAAGAAAGAGATTTATGCGCGTTAAAGCTCTGAAAAACAGTATGTTCGATCCGTATATGCTTCTTAAGCCTTAAACCCACATTTTTCATTAACCCTATAAATCTGAAACTTCATAATCCGGTGAGTACGAGACTTTCGTAGGGAGAACCTACGTTTTGTCGAACCCAGGAACAACGACGAGGACGTTGTAGGCTTCTGCTCCCTTTGGGGTACTTTATTAACGTGTGTCCCCTTGCCTCACACTGTTCGGGGTGCTTTATTAAAGTGAGGTTCTCTTGCTTTTCACTGCTCGGGGTGCTTTATTAAAGTGTGTTCCCCTTGCCTCACACTGTTCGGGGTGCTTTATTAAAGTGTGTTCCCCTTGCCTCACCCGAATATTAAAACAAAAATAACAAGAAGATAAATTGACCATATGTAACAGAACGATTAAATTA
>NW_014564805.1:0-474 GCF_001313825.1 Dinoponera quadriceps | reverse complement strand
GTTTTTCGGCGTGAGTGGGGAATGCGAGGCGGCTGCTAAGCAGCCGCCGGAGGCCACGTTCGGTAGGGCACATAAATTTGTCCCCGGAGAGACAAAGCCGAGAAGACTCGGCGGAGACGATGCAGTCGCCACCCCGGACTCGTCAGGTTTCCACAGTCGGTAGCCGTGAGGTGGATAAGGCCGGGAACTCCCGGTGGAGACGGCGAACATACCGCTCCGAGGTAGATGGAAACCCGGTGCCCGCGACTTTCGCGGGAGAGACGGCGAACTCACTACCTCGTTCTTGCCGGTAGGAAGGACGTCGAGTGCGGCTGCGAACACACAGCTGAGACGGCGTACACACCGTAGCGGTTCCTCAACCTGGGGGATCGGGATCCGTGTGACCCGGCCTCCGTCGATCGGTGGACGTTCGTCCCGTCCCGGCCGACGGGGTGGTCGTTGCTGGTTTCGCTGGTCGACCGTGTTTCGGTGTCG
>NW_014564804.1:0-1897 GCF_001313825.1 Dinoponera quadriceps | reverse complement strand
GGAACGAGAAGAAATGGAAAAACAGACAGTAACCGTAAAGTGAACTGTAAATAATTAACAATAAATGAAATGTTAACATCTGTAGTTTGACAATGACTGAAATAAGGACCGAAAAGATGAATAAAACACTAAGAAAAACAGTAAAAAAAGCGAGGAAGATAACAGAAGCAATGACAAGGAGGAAAATATAATGGAAACAATGACAAATTCCGTAATGAAAACAGAGAAAAATAACAAATACAAAAACAGTAATATCACAGTAACCATGAAAATGACTGTAACGAGGACCGAAAAAATGACGAGAACTATTGAAAACAGTAGAAAAACGAAGGAATAAACCAGAAAATTTGACAGGAAACGAGATATAACGGAGTCAATGACAAACCTGTAAAGAGGATCGTAAAAAATTAACAATGACAAAAGGATTAGCCTCAAAGGGACCATGTCATAAACTCNGTCAATGACAAACCTGTAAAGAGGATCGTAAAAAATTAACAATGACAAAAGAATTAGCCTCAAAGGGACTATGTCATAAACTGTAAAGAGTACCGTAAAAATGATGAAAACAATAAAGGAAACAGTAGAAAAAGCGATGAAGATAATAGAAACAATAATAAGAACCGAGGTGTAATGAAAAAAATAGCGAAATATGTAATGAGGACCGTGCAATACAACAGTGACATTAACGGACGCCTTTAAAATACGAAGGAGTCTCTGAACGCCTACCGCAAGCAGGTCGAGCCATCTAACCCGAATAACATCGTCCGATGCACGTTCGCCGGCCAGAACGATCATCTGTCAAAGCAGCTGAGACGGCTTCTTGTCGCCAAGTTCCAGCTGAACGAACGCCTTGCGTAGCTGCCGGTCCGCAGAATCGGTGAATCTGGCGAGTATGGCCGTCTTGAGATGCTTGTACTTCCTCCCAGCCGACGGCGTCCTGAGCACATCGGCGAGCTCCTGGAGAGCCGCGGTGTCCAGGGAGGATACGACAGCGTGATACCGGCTGCCGTCGCCGCGCACACGGTGCACTTGAAAGGCCGATTTAACTTGGAAGAACCAGATCTCCAGGTTCTTTCGCCAGAAGGGTGGCAGCCGGCAATTTTGAACTGAATCCACCGCGTCCAACTCTTGCGTCTGGGCGGCAGATAACGGCTAAAGAAACGGTACGGCATCGCCCCAAGCATCCGCCAAGTCGTCGAGCGGCAGGTCGCCGAAGGCAACCGTCGGCCGGTCTGGCAGACAGCGAAGCATGCTCGCAGAAACCGTCCCGAGCTCGCGAACACGCATCGAAAAGTCACTGGGCACGCGAAGTCCGGCGTGCGAAAACCCACGCACGAGCCGAAAACACAGCGAAGCATTGAACTTGACGTACACTCACTATGTCACGTCGGGGTCACCATTTTAGCGAATGCCGCTATTAAGAAAAAGTTAGTGAGCGGAAGCAGTGCTGGGGCGTGCGCAAATAAATGCGGAGTCTTTATAACTGTTTACACGAAACGCTGTATTTACAAGAAATTTAAAACTCGCAACGCGACACACAAAGGAACGGGATTCTATAAACTAAAAGAACGCAACGTTAAACAAAATGGGAAAGACTGAATAATGAGAACGGAACACTAGGAGATCGGCTAGCTAGGTCGCCGCGGCGGCTCTCTCTCACTCGCGCGAAAAGGCACGGAAAGGAAATCTCGCACAAGGGGCGCGACGACGTGGACCGTGAGGAAGGCCGTCGGAAAAGGCTCTTGTACGACGAGAGACACTCGCACTCCCGGGCGCGAAGCACTAACGCGCGTTTGCGAGAGTCGGGGCGCAGTCAGAGTCTCTAGACCAGAGCGTCGAATACAATTTACGAAGAGAATCGATGGCGAGGAACACTCGCCAGCGCGTCCGCGACGTT
>NW_014564803.1:0-1235 GCF_001313825.1 Dinoponera quadriceps | reverse complement strand
TCAAAAGACCAATCGTTCTATTGTCGCGGAATCTACGCGTTGCCCGAAAAATAAGAAAAATGTATAGCTAGCGAGGGAAAATACTCCGATTAATGTATTTTTCGGTTTTGATGTCAAAATAAATGAGTTTTTTAAACAAAAAAACCGCAGGAACTAAGTTTACCACCTAATAGTTCCGGGCGAGTTCGGCGTCCAGCAATAAGATGGCCAGCGGTTTTCTCCAAGCAAACCTGAGTCACGCCATGCCTATAACTTTATCTGGCACATCATAGCGTAGCGTGATTTAGGTTTGGGTGAGGCCACCGAGTCCCAACACATCCCTCCAACGACCCGCGTTAGATGATTCGCCCGCGTTAAAGGATGCCGGGTGTGATGGCGAGGATAGCTATCGTCTGTAGGCGTTGTGAGATCTCTTCGTCGGCACGATATCTGCACGCCAACGCGAAGCTGGTAGCAGCCATGTGGAAGTCCATCGCCGTAGTGGGGATCTCCGCGTCTNAGTTTTTTAAACAAAAAAACCGCAGGAACTAAGTTTACCACCTAATAGTTCCGGGCGAGTTCGGCGTCCAGCAATAAGATGGCCAGCGGTTTTCTCCAAGCAAACCTGAGTCACGCCATGCCTATAACTTTATCTGGCACATCATAGCGTAGCGTGATTTAGGTTTGGGTGAGGCCACCGAGTCCCAACACATCCCTCCANGCCTCACATTTAACAACAAAGACCCAATATGCACCTACATCCGGCCGCAGGTGGAGATCATAAAGACCTAACGTGGGCCAGCCCTTTTGCGGTTGGCTTGATCAGGTCCTCGAAAATGTTAACCAAGATGGCGCGAAAAGTCCCGCTCCGGTTCGCCTACTAGTGGACGGCCGAAATCGCCAAACTTAGGCGAGAGGCCGTCCAAGACCGCAGACATTTTCAGTCTGCTTANGATCCAAGTGCCTCCCAACGCTGCTCACGTGGGATTTCAACGCCAAATTGACGTTGTGGGGCTCCTCGCGAGCAGACGTGAAGAACGAGATTCTCGCAGATTGGGCAGCGGGACTCGGCCTCACATTTAACAACAAAGACCCAATATGCACCTACATCCGGCCGCAGGTGGAGATCATAAAGACCTAACGTGGGCCAGCCCTTTTGCGGTTGGCTTGATCAGGTCCTCGAAAATGTTAACCAAGATGGCGCGAAAAGTCCCGCTCCGGTTCGCCTACTAGTGGACGGCCGAAATCGCCAAACT
>NW_014564802.1:0-1076 GCF_001313825.1 Dinoponera quadriceps | reverse complement strand
CTTTACGCCGCTTCTAACGCCATCTATTGCACCTTCGCACGAACTTTTGTACTCACCCAATATATTACAACACTGTTATTGTTACAGTTGTTATCATTATTGATATTACTGTTATTATTATTGTTGTCATTACTGTTGTTGGTGTTGTGTTACGTTCGCGTAACGTTTTGCACGCCAAACAATCTTTCTTGCACTAAATTATAATTCGCCATCGAATATGCAGTCTACTCGCTCATGCAACCATTTGCGTGTTACACAATATCTTCTGGTTAGGGATACCCCGAGGTATTAGATCATTGCTTCGGATGAAGCAATCGGCAGCGATAGCGCCGAAAGAATATCGAGTGTTAAACAATAGGGATACCCCGAGGTATCAGATCATCGCTTCGGATGAAGCAATCGGCAGCGATAACGCTGAAAAAAAAAAACAATAGTTCTAATGAATCGCAAGAAAAACCCATTTGACTCATTTCTTATGGCGTACGATGCACCTTACCCCTAATTGGGTAATGAGGAATCTGCGCGGACGTGTCTCATTACCTACCTATAAAATGTGACGCGAGAAGCCGAGAAAAAGCTTTTGCCCTAGCGACTCTCTCTCGGCTTCTACTTCGAGTACGACTTAACTCAGATCAACTCCTCAAACGTAAATAAATTTAATTCTTGCAACTCTTTTATGTATTAACCTCCTTCAATCTTTCACACACACACGCACATACGCGCTCATCCATATCCACAACAGCATTCACACAGCCTCGTCCAGCCCAGGGTAAATTCGTTAAATCCATTGACCCAAAAAGGGCATTTACACTTCACACAAAGCCTCGCGTACGCGGCGCGATTCCGTATCTTTCAATAATCCAATATCCACGTCCGGGACGTAATAGTTGTTATATAGCAACACACGTGGCGCGTGGATATATATAACAGCCAGCGAACGAGCAAACGTACGAAAGAGACAGGAAAAACGGAACAGAAAGACGGATAGTGAGAGAAAGAGAGAAAGAGAAAGAAAGAAAGAGAGAGTGAGAGAGAGAGAAAGCAATTGTCCCGCAAATGCGCAATCGTTCGCTCTG
>NW_014564801.1:0-692 GCF_001313825.1 Dinoponera quadriceps | reverse complement strand
TATATATATATATATACGAGGGTGGGGTGAAAAGTTTCCGTGCTGATAAAGATAAACAACTTTTTTCGTTTTTTTTTCGTTTTATTTTTCAACAAAATCTACATCAAGATTTATACATTTTTCATAACGGTGCTCTAATGCAGTGATACTATTTTTATAGTCCGATATGTCAAGTCTCTCAAAATACTTATTTACAGCATCGATGACTTCCTCGTTGGTCTCAAATTTTTTACTTCCGAGTCATTTTTTAAGGTTAGGAAACAAATGATAGTCGCTGGAGGCTAAATCTGGTGAATATGATGGTTGGGGGAACATTCGAACTTCAATTCCTTGATTTTAGCCATAGCAACGACCAACGAATGGGCAGGTGCATTGTCATGGTNGTCGTTTATTTTTCATTTCGTCCTTCAAACGCTGCAATAACTCTGCGTAGTATTAACCAGTAATGGTTTTACCCTTCTCCAGGTAATCAATGAAAATAATTCCTTTCGCATCCCAAAAACAGTCGCCATAACCTTATTCGCCGATAAAATTGTTTTTGCCTTCTTTGGGGTTGGTTGACCTGGTCCAATCCATTGTTTCGACTGTTGTTTAGTTTCAGGAGTGTAGTGATGAATCCACTTTCATCCACAGTTATAAATCAACGCAAAAATTCGCTGGGGTTTCGCTTGTACAGCGCCAAATTTTCGATT
>NW_014564800.1:0-421 GCF_001313825.1 Dinoponera quadriceps | reverse complement strand
ATCATTTAAATTTTTAGTTTAATTGATAATAATGAGCAATATAATTTAATCCTATTTTTGCATAATTGAAAATTACCTTTACAAGCTGCTACCTTTGTAGGATCTAATTGTATTACATTTTCTGTACTAGAACCATCTTCTTTTTTTCTATTTGACTTACGTCCAGTTATTGTTCCTCTTTGTAGCAATTTAACGTCAAACATGGCGGTCAAAATATTACTCACGCAATTGCTTGGCTTTTTTGATTGATTAGAAACATTATTGAACATTTGGTCATCAAACCAAATATTACGTCCAACGTGAATCTAAAAAAAGTATATTTAATAATTTTCCATTGCTTTCTTCATGTTTTGAGTATGCATGTATATCTTATGATCAGAACGTCTGAGGTAACCAACAGGCAAGAAATTTTTTTTACAAT
>NW_014564799.1:0-363 GCF_001313825.1 Dinoponera quadriceps | reverse complement strand
AGCAACGAAAAACCTAAAAGATAAGAGGATCTAAAGAAAGAAAAAAAACGAAAAAAAGACTTTAAAAAATTGCAAAAATAAAAAGAAGATTAATCCGTCGTTTTACATATATACCACGAATCATTAAAAATATTAAGCTACAAAATTTAAAAATTAAAAAGAACCGAAAAGCAGAAGAAAATCCAAAAAAAATTAGGAAAAAAACTTAGAAAGAAAAGCAATAAATAGAAGAGTGATAAGTCGTCGTTTTACATGTATCACGAATTAATGACAAAAAATGAATCAACAAAAAGAGTAAAATTTAGAAAGAGCGAAAAAAAAACAGAATAGAGACTTTTAAAAAATTTAGAAAAAATTTAAAAG
>NW_014564798.1:0-611 GCF_001313825.1 Dinoponera quadriceps | reverse complement strand
TGCATTTACGATAGAAGCCTGGATTAGTCTTATAAAAACGACCCACGTCTATTTTTTCGAACGTATACTTGGAAGCAAATTATTGCAATGTTTATTGTGGACATCATTACCACCCATAAAGTAATTGTAGACGCGAATAGTTTTCGAGAAAAGTACCTCAACTTTATTTCGTTCTTGTGCACTATATCTTTTTAAAGGTAATAATAGAGTTACCCCTGCAGCAGTAGAAACAATCGAAACTGGCTTTGAATCCATCACAGTAATGTAGTTCATACCGCTATTCTTATCATGCTTCACGGCATACTCACCTCTTTGAGCTTTTTTATTNTTCACTCTATTTTCTCTAATAGTACCTGTACATTTTAATCCTAGCTTCTTCAAATGCACAACAAGATCTAAATTAGTGAAATAATTATCGAAATAAAGATGGAACTGAGATATTTTGCCCGCAGGTATTATACCGAAAAACGGTTGTAATAAGTTCATGACAACACGAGAACCTAATGCACATTTACTAAATTTATTTCCTGATGTAGTTTTTTTTCCACAGTATAAGTGAAACCCCAATACGAAACCATCAGAAGTGCAAAGACCCCAGAATTTTACACCAA
>NW_014564797.1:257-1840 GCF_001313825.1 Dinoponera quadriceps | reverse complement strand
GTTTCCTCTGCAAGTTGCAAAGTTGATTTCGTTAACGAGTCTCCATGATTGAACTATTTATATGAGGTGCATAGTGTCAAATTGCTCAGATTCGAAAATAATTCTCCTAATGACGGATAATTATAACAATCGAGACCTAACATCCGAACAGTTGAAATACATACCAAAAGTTGTTCTATTGCTCAAATTTCCGAAACACATTGACGTTTTGTGAGACTTCCTAAATATATAAGAGCGGATTCGTAAGTGCAAATTTATCGATGTTGTAAAGAGCATTACAATCGCCCTTGGCAGTGAACGCACATNCATCGACGGTCCAGCACCATTGATCAGAGACTGTGACGAATGTCAGCGACGAGTGTAAAACGAGGTAGTGGTTTGTTGAATCGCGCGATAAACGCGCTGCCCGTCGAGTTACACATACCTGGATATAATTTTTGCGGTCCTGGAACTCAAATAGCAAAACGATTGGCCAGAGGTGATCGACGTATTAATCTATTAGACGCCGCGTGTCGCGAGCACGATATCGCGTATTCATGTAGCAACAATCTCGCCGAGAGGCACGCAGCGGATAAGATTCTCGCTGTGAGAGCTCGAGAATGCATAACTGCAAAAGATTCGACTCTAGGAGAGAGAGCTGCAGCTACAGCAGTCTGGGTGGCGATGAAAACAAAGAAAAAACTTGGTATGGGTATGAAAACGAAGAAGATGATGAATTAAAAACGAATACTTCGAACGGCGAAACGTGGTGGTGTTTGACCAGTTCTACCGTTATTAGGAGTAGTCGGTTCGCTGGTCGGAGGAGCAGCTGGAGTCGTCAAAGCGGTAAACGATAAGAAAGCCGCGCAACGTCAATTGGAAGAATTAAAACGTCACCATGGTGCCATGGAAGACCGTGTTATGAAAGGTCGAGAAGTCTATCTTGCTCCATACAAAGATGAAAAAGGTGTATGGAAGAGAAAAAAAACGTCAAGGAGACGCTAAAATTATCCGCGGGTGCAATGACCAACGTACGGTTGGAAAAACTGGCGAAGCGTATACCTTTTTTTCGAGGTGTTTTCATGCGTGACGCCTTACCGGTAGATGGAGTACGTCACAACGAGAGCGGTATTGTAAATTTAGACAGCACAGAACGCCCGGGTACTCACTGAGTAGCGTATGTGAAGAGGGGAGATTGCGCGATATACTTTGACAGTTTTAAAAATCTTCGGCCGCCGAGGGAATTTAAGCGTTATCTCGAGAAAAACGAGACAAAAATTCAGTACAATCGTACGTCTTATCAACGTTACAATCAGAGCATTTGCGGACAATTGTGTTTACAGTTCCTCCAAACGGTAGATGATTGCTACGGATTTAAGGCATGATATTCTACTAACAGCAGCCAGTATTCGTTCAACAGTTTTTGCGAACATGTCGCTGACGCTTACTTTGACCGGCACCAGTAGCACTCATGCAACGGGCTACTTTCCAGCTATAGATTTAAGCGAAGATGATTATG
Organism: Dinoponera quadriceps; assembly: GCF_001313825.1. NCBI lineage: Eukaryota > Metazoa > Arthropoda > Insecta > Hymenoptera > Formicidae > Dinoponera > Dinoponera quadriceps. The sequence goes on along the minus strand of NW_014564797.1, from coordinate 342 downwards.
AGCTCGGTATAACAGATTATGAATCGTACAACACGATACCGAACGTAACTTTGTCGAATAATAAGTTTTACTATGGCGAAAACGA
>NW_014564797.1:0-246 GCF_001313825.1 Dinoponera quadriceps | reverse complement strand
AATATTTAAGACGCACAATTTTACAATCTCGAAAAACAGTGCAGGCGAAAACTAACAAGAATATTCTATATAGATATAATGAGGATGAATATCCTATAATAATTCGCGCCAATCTAAATACGATGAAAAGCGAAATAAAATGCGCTTACAGAATAAATTTTAACAAACCAAACAACATTGGCTCACTCTTGGGATTATCCTCGAATCGTATATTAGAGCCGCAACGATGGTATGAATCGGACGTGC
>NW_014564796.1:0-1348 GCF_001313825.1 Dinoponera quadriceps | reverse complement strand
TCCAAAAATGGATATCTGCATTGATGAATCGTTGCTAATGTGGAAAGGGAGGTTATCATGGAAGCAATATATACCTTCAAAAAGGAGTCGGTTTGGGATAAAATTTTTCGTCCTATGCGAGAGTGAATCGAATTATATCTGGAATTTATATATATATACAGGAAAAGAAACCGATTATGATTCACAGTATTCAGAATTTAACATTTCAGCTCGTATTGTCCTTCAATTATGTGATGAACTTTTAGAACGTGGATATAGACTTTATTTAGATAATTGGTACACTAGTGTTCCACTCATAGAGAAACTGTGTGCACATAAAACGGACGTTGTTGGCACAATTCGAAAAAACAGAATTGGCATTTGTAAAGAAGTTAGAGAAACGCGTATCAAAAAAGGCGAATATGTTGCAAAATTTAAAAATAAAATCATGTTATTGAAATGACAAGATAATAGGGAAGGTTATCTTGTAAGTAGCGTCCATAACGACAACATCGTAGAGATAGAAAAAAGAAATGTAATAAAAAAAGTACCCGAAGTAGTTGTCGATTATAATAATAAAATGGGTGGAGTAGATATAAGTGATGTCATAATTATTGCATACTCAACAGAAAGAAAAAGGTTAAAGAAATATTATAAAAAAATATTTCTCCACCTTTTAGATGTTATATGTTTAAATTCACATTTAATGTATAAAAAGAATGGTGGAAAATTAACCATAGTAAACTTTTAATTAGAATATATTGAGAATACAGCATTGCATCGTATCCCATCGAATCGCAAAAATTATCACAATCTCGCCCAATGACATCTAATGTTTCACGCTTGATCGAGAAATATTTCCCGGATTACATACCAGACACTTCAACAACAAAAAATCCTCCGCGAAGATGTTCTGTTTGTTATAAAAAAAATATTAGAAAAGAATCTCGGTATTGGTGTCCGACGTGCAAAGTGCCACTATGCGTTGTTCCTTGTTTTCGTAAATATCACACGACAGCAACAGTTTAAATTTTTATTTTCTATAAATATTTGAATTTTTTTTCTAAGTTTTTCGTTTATTATGTGTAAATATATGTTCATGTTGAGTGACTGTGTAAATATTACTAATAAAATTGTTCATTTTCTAAAATAAAGTCGTCTTTTTGACCCAATATTTCAACAGCACCACTTACTCTGTGTTTGACAACTATACCCGTCATCGCTTGATTATCGCGACACACACTGGTGGGCGCTTTGCAAAGAGATCGCCACAGTTAACTGGTTAAAAATAATATTATTCAAATATTAATGCTGCATGCCAAACGTCTTCTACTTCCATTAAAATTATTTGAACACTTAACAGAATTCG
>NW_014564795.1:0-708 GCF_001313825.1 Dinoponera quadriceps | reverse complement strand
TTATGGATCAGGTTCTCACTGGTCTCCAAGGTAACGAACTATTTGTATATCTAGACGATATCGTCCTTTACGCCAGCTCTCTAAAGGAACATGATATAAAATTTCACAAACTAGCGGAGCGTGCAGCAAACTTAAACCTTCAGCCAGATAAATGCGAATTCCTCAGAAAAGAGGTAACCTACCTAGGGCACGTAATAGGGGAGACGGGTGTAAAACCTGACCCTTCAAAAATAAAAGCCGTGCAGGAATTTCCACGACCGGGCAACGCGAAGAACATAAAGCAATTCTTGGGTCTTGCGGGATATTACCGGAGGTTTATACCAGATTTCTCGAAAATCGTAAAGCCCCTTACGGGTCTATTAAAGAAGGACGTAGCCTTCTCGTGGGAACAACCTCAGGAAGCGGCTTTTGTACAACTGAGAGATGCATTATGCGCAGACCCTCTGTTACAATATCCAAATTTTTCCGAACCTTTTGTTGTAACGACCGACGCGTCCGGTTTCGCAGTAGATGGCATTTTAAGCCAGGGCCAGATAGGAAAAGACCTACCTATAGCTTACACGTCACGTCTTCTAAACACAGCCGAGCAAAACTACTCGACCATTGAAAAAGAATTACTCGCGATTACATACTGCGTACGTCATTTTAGGCCTTACCTATATGGGAAGAAATTCCAGCTAGTCACCGATCACAAACCTCTCGTGTGGC
>NW_014564794.1:0-786 GCF_001313825.1 Dinoponera quadriceps | reverse complement strand
TTTAATTTGTTTATTCACTGGCACGTGGAGAAGATATTGTAGCAAAAGTCAAAGTAGAATTTCGTAGCGCCTGGCCATACGGGAATTGCGACTGAAATTGTAATGCATATGCCGTGATTTTTAGCGATACGTAAAATGAAATACATCACTAAAAGAACGCGTAATAATTTCAGTCATAATTCCGGTATGGTTCAGCGTTATAAAATTTTGCAGTAAATTTTACCACAATATTTTATCCGTGTGGTTCGGTTAACGCGAAACTGTCGATGGTCTGAATGTTGATTGATAATGGGAAACATACCTGTCGAATCCCGCCACGTNCAGCTGCGGAATACCGAAAACCCAAACGACGTTACCTCTGACGGGCGCTGAGTCGGTCAGAGACTAAGTCCAAACGCGGCGTGTTGCTTTCGACAACGTTACCTCCGGCCGAGGGGTTTCCTGACGACCTCGACAACCGACAACGTGGATCAACGGAGAACCTCCATTGAAACATCTCCGTCGAGACCCGCAAAGCAGCGGCCTGCGGTTCCGCTGCGGAAATGCGAAAACCCGGACAACGTTACCTCCGGCGGGCGCTGAATTGCTCAGAGACTAAGTCCGAACGCGGGGTTATGCTTTCGACGACGTAACCTCCGGCCGAGTGGTTTCCTGACGACCTGAACAACCGAACATGTGGGTCGACGGGAACCCTCCGGGAAAACATCCCCGTCGAGCCCCGCCGCTCTGCGGCCTGGGATTCCTCCGCGGAATCGCGAAAACACGGACGACGTTAACTCTGGCGGG
>NW_014564793.1:0-376 GCF_001313825.1 Dinoponera quadriceps | reverse complement strand
ATTAATTTAATTTATATCTTTCTATATGTCGTGTATGCATCTCCACTCATCTAGTGTATTTATTGACATTTACGCATTTGACAGAAGCGACTCTTATTTGGAGCAGTGTATGTACTATATTACTTTCCTGTACTATGTTACTTTCGTGTACTATATTATTATATTACTCTTACCCAATTTGTTAAATCTGATGCACATGATGGTAAAAAGAAAGAAAAAAATACGGACGTATTTCGTAATCGGTAATACTGATCTGGTATTCGTCAAGCAATAATTATAAAATATATTAACACTTAACACTCCGACTTTTAATTGTGAATATCGACCGGCAACTCCAACTTATTCTCATCATACTTCGACTTGCAAGTTTTTAAGT
>NW_014564792.1:0-910 GCF_001313825.1 Dinoponera quadriceps | reverse complement strand
TTGCGACCAGGAATTTCGCAAAAAACAGTAGGAAAAACTGTTTCTCGTTATGAGCAAACTGGTAGTGTCAAAGATCGCTCCAAAAATGTAAGACCGAAGACAGCGACTGATGAAGAAACTTCTTTGAACGTGGCATTATCTTTCGTCGAAAATCCTTGAATCTCCATCAGGCAAATAACTCGTAAAATTGATGTTACTAAGACTTCTGTTCACAGAATAATAAAACTGTTAAAGTTTCATCCATATANATATCGACGAGTTGCGGCTCTATTCAATGCAGAATACCGTTTACCGTTGCGACCAGGAATTTCGCAAAAAACAGTAGGAAAAACTGTTTCTCGTTATGAGCAAACTGGTAGTGTCAAAGATCGCTCCAAAAATGTAAGACCGAAGACAGCGACTGATGAAGAAACTTCTTTGAACGTGGCATTATCTTTCGTCGAAAATCCTTGAATCTCCATCAGGCAAATAACTCGTAAAATTGATGTTACTAAGACTTCTGTTCACAGAATAATGAAACTGTTAAAGTTTCATCCATATAAAATCAAATTGGTACAAGAATTGAATGAGGATGATTTCGATCGAAGACTAGAGTTTGCCGAATTAATGATGAACCGTATAGATACGCGACAAAATTTTTTGAACGAAATAGTCTTTTCCGATTAATGTACTTTTCAGTTAGATGGCAACATTAATCGTCACAATTATAGGTTCTGGGCACCAGAGAACCCACACTGGTTTCTGGAATCACATACACAACATCCACAAAAATTAAATGCTTGGGCAGATTTAATAAATGAGGCCATAGTAGGGCCATTTTTTATAGAAGGGAATTTGACCGGAGAAAAGTATGAAAACATATTGAGGAATCAAATCATACCTGCGATAAATGAGATTGTCGGTGACAATT
>NW_014564791.1:0-465 GCF_001313825.1 Dinoponera quadriceps | reverse complement strand
ATCCTCTCCAGACGCAAACCACATCGAAAATATATGGTCATACCTTAAGATTAATATTAAAGGAAAGCACGTCACTCTTACGCAGCTGTGCACGAAAATAATAACAATATGGCGCTCTTTACTTGCAAAACACGCCGAAAATATTGTCGAAAGTATGCAAAAACGGTGTCAAGCAATAATTGATAATTACTAAATAATTGCGCATTACTAAAAGTTATTTATTTTCGTTTAAAAAAAAAACAATTTAACTTTATCTTTTATTTTTTACGAATTATTAGCCATATTTTCTTGTTGAACAGACTGTACGTGATTCTTCTTACGTGTTATTCTTCCCTTTCGTCTTCTTCTTCTACTTTATTTTATTGTATTTAATCATATACAAGAGCGGTGTAAAACGATCTTATACAAACTCATAAAAAAATTGGCCGTACGTCGTGCATAGTGTAGTAGCAGTCTGTTGCTGCT
>NW_014564790.1:0-480 GCF_001313825.1 Dinoponera quadriceps | reverse complement strand
CTCTCCAAAATACGAGATGCTCGATATGGTCTGAAAGTTGAATTATAAATTTAAAAAAAAATTATCTAAAACAATTAAATTTTCAAAAAAATTGTATGTAAAAATCATCAAAATGTAACAAAAATTATGACATAAAAGTCACATTTATCCTTTTTGCATTGCGACGCTTTGTCTTCTTCTTTGATGGAAACGTAATAATTATTGCGATTTCCTTCAGCACAGATAGTATACATTTTGAATCACAGCTTGTCTGTAAAACGTTTTATAGAGCGACAGAAGTAATAACGCGTATGAGCTACTTAAATATGGGCAATTCTTCCCAACCATTGCATTTTTTAACACATTTTATTCATAAATTATTTTTTTCTCTTGATAATCGTTAAGAGACATGTTTCAAATAGAAGAAGACATATATGAGACGTATGTGAGAAAGAAATATCCAGATATTCCTTATTATTATTTGGGAGTTGAGTTTGGGAA
>NW_014564789.1:0-616 GCF_001313825.1 Dinoponera quadriceps | reverse complement strand
ACTACTTCGTGCGGTGGTCGAAGATTACCGAAACTGTCGAAATATATCGTTCTGTTATCTCTTTTTGCACTGGCAACCCAGTGTGTACCCAGATTAATTTTATCATCAAGATTCACAATTACACTTTCATATCGACGCGCTTGCGACGGTAATATATCGCGCATAAATACACCGCGGAAAATCGGAACGCGCATACGATGTGCTGCACGATCTAATTGTTCACTTGTCGTAGCATCGGACAATGATACATTATGCACGACTGACGTTTTATTCCATGAAATTTTTCTTTTCTAACACTCTTCTTTCCGACGCATCCGCTACCGCGTTTACATGGCGCCAAATAAAGTCCACNCACGATTATGACGTTGTAATTCTTCCAACAAAGAGCGACTTTTCGCTCGTTTACGATTCTTGCTACGCAAGCGGCAACACCGATCATTGAACCGAGCGCACCGAGGATTGATAATAGTGGTAACAAGCCGCCGCGTTTCGCTATCGGAAGTATTCTCTTTTTGGTATTTTTCCGCTTCCTTTTTACGCCCATTCTTATTTTTGCTCTCATGATTACCCATACAGCAGTTGCGACAATCTTCTCGTCGCTTCAAAATGGGGGGTG
>NW_014564788.1:0-752 GCF_001313825.1 Dinoponera quadriceps | reverse complement strand
GCATTAAGTCATTATTTTCTTCTATTGTTTCTTCGAGTCTTTTCATGTCTCCTATTGTTTTATTCAAAATTTGTAATTGGTTTGCCACCGTATGTTTGAGAGTTTTTTAGTTATTTTCTAGTAGACTTAGTTGTTTATTAATTAATTTTTCGTTGTTTGCGTCCAATACTCCGAAAAGGGTTTTTGCTATTGAGCCTACTCCGTCAATTAGGCCTCGTCGTAAGTTAGGGGTTTTTTTATATATATTGTTTATACTATTTATTATTCTGTGTACTCGTTATAGATTTTTTTCTGTAATTGTGTGCAAGTTCNCAAGTTTGTACATAAGCGCGAAGAGCGGCACGTTAACATTATTTGATGCAGGTAATCTTTTATTTGGGTATAACGATGGTCTAAAGATTCGATGTCCAGTTTGATCACCATCTTCCAGGTTGCGGCTATCTGGTGAAGTTTTCCCAGTTTATCAAAGTATAGCCCTGGTGTATCTCGAAATTCCTGTAGTATGTAGGGCTTTTCTTGAGGTTCGCTCGTTGTGTACATAGTGTTACTGGCTATGGCCATCCTGCAATTCAAATAGCAAAGGAAGTATGTGAGGTGCGTCGTGCCTTCCTTTTATCTTTATTCGTCTTCGTAGTCGTATTTCGTAGTCGTATGGACTTCGTTAAAAGTATATGCCCCCCCCCCTTCTTTGTATTGATTAGTAATCAATGTAGTGTTTTAGGCGATTTGCGTGAGTGGTTAGGGTTTTTCGG
>NW_014564787.1:0-1002 GCF_001313825.1 Dinoponera quadriceps | reverse complement strand
AGGCCGTACACCGTAAGAGGAAGAGGGCTGGAAAGAAGGGAGACAGGAAACCCGTCGCCTTATAAGCCCCCCCCCCCCCATAAGAACAAGGCAGCTTCCCAAGCTAGAGTAGTAGTTGCGGAGAAAGGAAAGAACCTGCTCCTTCCCCTCTCCCAAGCCCAAGACTACGTCTCGGCAAAGAGGGGGGAAGGGAAGGATGGAGCAGGAATGGGTAAAAAGCTTCCCCCCAAACAAAAAGAGGAGAAGGAGCAGATCTCTGTCAGTGGGGGAAAAGAAGGGGGACCAAAAGCCCACTATCCTGAAAGAAGGGGATATGGAAAAGCACGGTAGTTTGAAGTAGAAATGGTTGTCGGGCTTCTTTAACCCTTTGCACTCCGTTGTCGCCGTATTTGCGACATTAAAAAGCTAACAGTAAATCCGCTGTCGCCGTAGCGGCGACATGGTTGTTTTGCTGCCTCGGCGCCCTTAACAGTTAGGTAAGCAAAATAGTCTGTGCTTATCTTATAGTGTTTATGATACGTTTATTATGCTTACATTGTAATAAAAATAAAAAGTGCTCTATTTAAGTTTATTTCGTTACATTCATAACGTTATAACCCTTCGTGTAGTGAAGATGGAAGGCGAAAATTTTGACGATAGTTGTGAAATAAGTGATGTGGAAGATGAACTCGATTTTGCGTTGCTTGCCGACGATTTAAGTGAAATAGAATTAGAAGATCATTTAGAGACAGATAGTGACGATAGTGACGTAATAGTAGTTAGAAAAAAAAGAAGAATTGCAATTATTGAATCAGATTTAGAGGACGAAGATACACCATCTGTAGACGGCGATGTGTGGAGTAATATTACGGGAAGCGACATTCCTTTGAAAAAAATCAATTTTTCAACAGGAAATAAAATACCAGGGCCACAAGTTTTCAACATCGAGGAACCATTACAATTTTTTAAACTGTATTTCACGGAAGAGTTAGTGGACGAAATAGTGTCAGAAACAAATAGTTA
>NW_014564786.1:361-616 GCF_001313825.1 Dinoponera quadriceps | reverse complement strand
ATATTCTTGTAGCTTACCTCGAAAGCTTTCCAAAACGCTATAATGAAACTTTGTTTTAATTAGTACTTTTCGAGTTATGAGGGTTAAAATTACGGTACCGCCGGCATTAGCATTACCCAGTCGTGATGTATGACATGTCTGATACTGTCACGTAAGGTGTAACAAAATTCTAATTTACCAGCCATGTCGTATTCAAACGCGGAAGCTTGTGATATGATGCTTATTTTAGGTGAATGTGATGGTCAATTTAGAGCA
>NW_014564786.1:0-290 GCF_001313825.1 Dinoponera quadriceps | reverse complement strand
TATTCTTCAACCGGATCACAATAAAGGTAGACAAATTCGACGCTAAGTTAGAGATGAAAGGATGCCGGAGATTCTTGCATCCGCTCAATTACATCCCCTCAAATGCGAACGCCCTACGACAAGAGATGATATAATTCGTAGAATACGTCTCGCTATTCATTCTCTACATGTTGATGAAATTCTTCATGCAACAATTAATTTCGAGAAAAAAGTACTTGCTTGCATCGAAGCAAACGGTGGACATTTCGAACACCAGGCCTAATAACATCAGCTACACACACACACACACA
>NW_014564785.1:0-550 GCF_001313825.1 Dinoponera quadriceps | reverse complement strand
ACGCGAAGCCGACATGCGAACACACACGCGAGCCGAAAACACAGCGAAACACTGAACTTGATGTACACTCACTATCACGTCGGGGTCACCAATTTAGCGTTTACCGCTATTTAAGAAAGTACTTGTACACAATAATGCTGGGGCGTTTGAAATAAATGTAAAAACTTTAATGGGTTTAACAAAATAAATTCGCGCACGAAGGGAACGACGGCGTCGATAGCGAAAAGGCCGACGGGAGCGCGCGTCCGCGATGTTTGGGGTTTCAAACGAGAGTGAGTGGAGCCGCAGAACAAAAAATAAAATAATAAGTAAAACAAAATAAGAAGGAACAAATATGGGTGCGAAAACAAACCGTTGATTACAAAATATAATCGCCGCCGTTTGTTTCAACCGCCACATACCGTTAGGCTCGGTTATGTATATCATTTATTAGGGTAAATGAGAGATTGGTTTTTCTTATTTCTTTAGTTTATATGATCTATGCTAAAGGTGCTGTGCAAGACTTTTCAAATTTCTTTGTATGCTATGCATTAGAGCTGCGATTATTTGG
>NW_014564784.1:0-696 GCF_001313825.1 Dinoponera quadriceps | reverse complement strand
CTGAAATAAACGGTGAAAAATGTGTCCCGTGGGCGTTAATGGGTTAAGGTCGCGAAGCGGGATATGAAGCGACGATATCATGACGACATCCCCAAGAATCTTCGAAGCTGTCTTATTGTCCACGGAGCGGGATACTCTAATATCGGTTGAGCTTTCTCCGGATCTACTTTTAACCCGTCACGTTGTACTAGAAATCTCAAATATCTAACCTGCGACCGACAAAATTTGCACTTTTCCAGGTTTACTACTACCCCAGCTTCAGCAACCTTCTCTAGGACTCGATTCAATCAGTGGAGATGTTCTTTGAAGGTCGCGGCTACGATGACAATGTCATCCAGATATGTGAAAGCGTGCGGTTCCATCTCAGGTTCTATTAATCTGTCTAACAGACGTTGAAATGTAGCGGGAGCGCCGGTGAAACCGTACGGCATCTGTTTGAAATGATACAGCCCCTTACCAGGGACGCGAAAAACTGTGACCTCTCGACTATCTTTTGCTAACAGAATTTGAAAATAGGTCTGACTGAGATCTATCGTCAAAATATAACGCGCCGTTCTTTGTGGGTGGTGCGGTAAAGGCAACTAGCGAGCGGAGGGACTGAGATGACCATAGACCGAGGATGCCAGAGTGTTCAATTGATGGCTGTCTGGTTCCCCATCTGCAACCCGACTTCCTGGTCCTCCCCAGGGAGGGGGG
>NW_014564783.1:0-509 GCF_001313825.1 Dinoponera quadriceps | reverse complement strand
AGACGAAAATGTATCGTGCCAGGCTGCATTGGAATGATTATAACAGCGTGTTTGTATAAAATTACACATTACCACTAGATAATCTTGATTTAAACAGATATGATAGAAACTGTCAATATAGTAATATATTAGAAGGCTGAATTCCAATCAATGTACCATTGAATATATTATCATGTTATTTATTTTTAATAGAAACATGCTAATTATATAAAATATCAATGAATATCAGATATAATGTATTTGTCGACGCAAAACGACGTGCTGAGTAATACGTTTCGAATCAAAGCGCTGAATGACTCCCTCGCGCACTCTTTTAATAAAATTTCTGATATACAGTGGTTTTTCTCATTTACTAATATATCTATCATGCAAAATATCACATTATGTTACAATTTCCAATAAAATTGTTCATAACTTTGATTTGCTAAGTGTTACTTGAGACTCGTCTGATAAATATCTGAATATAGTTGTCGTATATAATATATACATAATTATAGTTTTTAAATATA
>NW_014564782.1:0-533 GCF_001313825.1 Dinoponera quadriceps | reverse complement strand
GTAGGAGAAGGAGATCTTGTTCGACCTTGACAGTAGCGTAGTAATCCTTCAAGATGAAGTACATGGAAGCTTCCACGATGACGTTATTCCGTGAACCGTAGGCGTCAGTAAATTGGCCTCCGTTGCAGTTTCCGTCGGTAGTTGTGGTGCCGGCCAGAGTGAGAGTGCGGTAGTTGGTGGTGTTAGGGACCAGCCCAGCTATGACTGCTCCTTGGGTGTACGTGAAGGCACGGGTGTCGTGTAAGCGGGCACAGGCGCATTGGTCCAAATCAACTAAATATTTTCGGTGGCCANGGCCACCCAGAACGAGAGAAGCGTGGGAATGCATGCCGCAGTAGAAAATCCGGCGGTCGATCTCCACTCGACAGGTGAAGACTCTAGTATGGGCGTACTCCGCGACTTGGAGCAGTTAAACATAAGTAGAGGTTGAATTCGGTCTTTCCTTAGGGATACTGCATTCTCCTACGTCGAGGAGGGAGATGGTAATCACATTGAATGATCCTTCTCCGCAGTCGTAGCCTACAAGACAAACC
>NW_014564781.1:357-1057 GCF_001313825.1 Dinoponera quadriceps | reverse complement strand
AGATAAGTAATGATGCGGACGAAAATTTGGGAAAAAGAGGTAGATTAAGCAACGTAGAGTGAAGAACAAACTAAGTTAGAGGGTTGACATAGGAACTAGGAAATAGTGGGTCAAGAGTATAGATTTCGGGGAATAAAGTTAACGGATCAGGAAGGAAAGAGGCAAGACAAAGAGAAGGGAGAGGAAAGCGAAAGAGGAGCATGGTAAAGGGAAGGTGAGGGAAAGATAGCGTAGCGTGGGAGGGATAGAGAAGTTTTGGAAGAGGAAAAGAGAGAAGGGGAAAGGGGAAAAAGGAAAGGAGCAAGGGAAAGACATTTTCAGGAAGAGCAAAAAGATTGATAGAATACCGGCGAAAAAAGGAGGAGAGGAGGAAAGACAACAGGAAAAGAAGTACGAGGAATTAAGGAAATTAATCAAAGAGGAGGTGAAGAAGAGTGTAATGGAGGTATGAAGGAAGAGAGGAGTTAAGGAATGAGAGGGGAGAAAGGAGAGAGGTAGGGAATGGAGATGCTGAAAAAGGCTGTAGGGGAAATAATGATGGAGGAGATAGAAGGAAATAGAAAGAAAAAGAAAAGAAGAGATATGGAGAGAATACAGATAGAAGAGAGAGAAAAAATGAGAAGAGGAAAGGGAAAAAATGAAAGATAAGTTAATGAAGCTGGAGGAAAAAAGAGAGAAAAGAGAAAAAAGAGAGGACTAT
>NW_014564781.1:0-207 GCF_001313825.1 Dinoponera quadriceps | reverse complement strand
TGATGAAACTAATAAAAGAGATGAAGGTGGTGGAGATGGAGATAGAGAGCATGGGAAGAGTAGGATGGGGAAAGGAAGAGGAAGAAAGGATAGCTGTAATGAAGATTGGAGAAATAGAACAAAAGAGGAGGCTAATGGTGTGGAAAAATTGCTGAAGAAGGGTGGAGGATAAAAGATGACCTCGCATGAAAAAAGGGGAAAATGCAG
>NW_014564780.1:0-1358 GCF_001313825.1 Dinoponera quadriceps | reverse complement strand
AGAGAGAGAGAGAGAGAGAGAGAGAATGCGGATAAATTAAGGAACATGGAGAAGAGGAATAAAGAAAAACACACAATAGCGGTAGTGCAAAATGTAACTCAGGAAAAGTTATTGTTATGTAAATGCAAATAGTGGTCGGTGGAGGGGGAGGAGGTGAGGGAGAAAGCACATTGAAACAATACATCGAAAATATTAATATTTACTTTACCGCTAAAAAATATTTGCCACTCAAATTTCTGTATAAACCTTTTCATGCGTTTAATTTCCGTTCGAATTTTATCGTACTATAATTTCTTTATATACGTAATGCAAAATTGAATGTATAATTTTGAGCAATGAAACATTATTCTGAAATTTTAGGCTTTTGCGGTGCGGACAAATATTCGATGTGGACTTTGAGTTGGCGCCGCTTGTTTCGAGAATTTGTATCCGACGTCTCGTGAAACAGTTTCAGGTCGATCCTTACCTTGAAGAAGTGAACATTACGTAACTGAAACATTACGTAACTTTCAGGCGTTACTGTTTGATCTGATACAAGGAGCTCATAATAAGTACTCCATGTTCATCTCACCATATGCGGAAGAATAGCTTCTTACTATGTTAAGTTTTAGTGTTGAAGTCGTCAGTTGCTCATGATTCACACACGATTTTTTTAATAAAATTATCATAGAAGAATATCATAATAAATAGATTTTTCGTTGTCTGTCACGATTTGCTACAAGAAACTTTTCCTTCATTGTCTCGTCAATAGTGCAAGAGGCAAGACAAGTGCCAGAAAATTATATATAATTCCTGTCAGCAAACTGATGAGGCTTTCCCTGCTTTCCTTTCTTTCGGATTCTTCTCATTATATTNAGAGAAGGATTTTCAAATTTTTCCGGCGGTATGAGTATAACGGTCAAAATGGGCATCAAATGAACTTGCAATTTTATTTTGCAGACAAATATTGCATTTGAGAAATGTATTAAAAACTTTTATTGATAATAAATACCAATGCGAAAAAACTACGTTGTTCTTTTCCTAGTTTTCAAATTGTTAAAATAAAATTTCATAACAATTTTAATTATCCATTTATTATCATTTCTTATCAGCAGCGAGTACAAACCTCAGGTCTCATGAATAATTTTAGTTACCTCAGTTGGTTTCACCGCGATCAAAATGATGAAGCATGAGATGGTGACAATGTACCTTTTTGGTGTTCACATTTACATGAACTGAAAGTATGATTAATTGTTAGGAAGCGAACTCATATTGCTGTTGGAATGCATGTTACTCAACTTTATTAATAAAATAACAATTAGTCTAAAATATCTTAACACCTAATTGTAAGCAATATTTAAAATTAGCGGCAGGAACTT
>NW_014564779.1:0-416 GCF_001313825.1 Dinoponera quadriceps | reverse complement strand
AAGGTAATCATATCACGATGATAGAAAATAACGAAGTTGCTGGTGTTATTAACGGGGACGTGTTGTTGTCATGAAAAATATTTTTCATAAATTACAATGATATGATTGATGAATAATGAATATATCATAATGTTATTTTACAAGAATGTTTTCATTGCATTATTTCATTTTGAAATTGTGCAATTTTATCAACATGTGACAATACTTACAATTGAACAAGATGTTAATAAAGAATAAAGTATATGATGCATCTTTATTGCCGCCACGGAAATCATCTTTTTTGTTATTAAAACTCACATTTGCGTCTCTGCCTTCGGCCGAGGAACATTACGGTTTAAGCATGGTAATCTTAATACTGTAATGCACTTCCAGGCTATGTTTAACTTCAAAAATTATTTAACAATAAAATTAATTAT
>NW_014564778.1:0-585 GCF_001313825.1 Dinoponera quadriceps | reverse complement strand
GCGTTCCAGAAGGATGTATCGCCCCGCTCCAGGTAGCGGCGAGAAGAGGGCAAGGCGACAACCGCCGGGAGGAAGAACATGGGCCACCCGAAGCTCCCGCCGCCCTCTGATCGGTGCCGACTGACGAGGAGCTGCTACCGACACCGCCGGGGCTATCGTTCCGACCTCTCGGCGGCGGTAAGGCCGGTGGGCCAATGTCGCGCTCAAGGAGAAAGACCCCGAAGCCGCGGTACCGCGCCGAGAGAGGCCAGCGGCGAAGCTGCGGGCTAAGGGNACTCGGTAACCGCCGGCAAGAATCCGGCTGCCGGGGAGGTGATGGCGGAACAACCAAGGAAGGGGAAGCTTAAAATCAGCAGCCTCCCCGATGAAGACAGATTTTGGATTTTGGCGATTTTGAGATTTCGGTTGTTGTCTGTCAGCTCCCGCAAAAATTTTGATTGGCTTCCGCAGAGAGAGCAACTGTTACCGGCTTCCGCGGAGAGAGCAGAGCGATAGAGAGCGGAGGCGCAAGCAGAGAGGGAAGGAGCGAGAACAAGAGCGACGGGACGAGGATCGTCGAGGTTCAGCCGCACGGGAGCCCGTAAT
>NW_014564777.1:0-505 GCF_001313825.1 Dinoponera quadriceps | reverse complement strand
ATATCTCAATTTAAGTATAAATAGACTTAGGTCACTTTCAAAATAAACGGCTCAATTATTGAACTAACTCTGAAAACTTATGTGTCCAAAATTATCGTATTTACTCGGAATATAAATAACCTCAAATGCTTTATTGATAGATAACTTGAACATGTAACCACGGGCAACCGGAAATAATTGAAAAATGGACTTAGGCTACTTTCAAAATAAACGGCTCATATGTCGAAATATGTGTTCACTCTTAAATTATAAAGAGTTGATACGAAATTTCGTACAATAATTCGTACAATACTTTATACCAAACTAACTTGTAACTGTGCATTCTTTTGCGTCGTTCCTAACCGCAACATCCGGCGTGCACCACATTTGGCGCTTAATTGTGTCGAATAAACATTCACACAGCGCACATGACGGTGAGCGGACGAGTCAAAATAACAATTCAATCGCGGTTTCTTTGTATTGATCGAGTAAAATGAAATTGGAGCAATCCGTGCGATCGACGCAG
>NW_014564776.1:0-1067 GCF_001313825.1 Dinoponera quadriceps | reverse complement strand
AAATTTTTATTATGTGGTATTCCCTGACTTTTTCTTTCCAACCATCTTTATTAAACAAAAAAGAGTAATAGGAAAAAATTAGTTCACTGGCAGTTTCAACTTTATTCCATAATAAATTTCACAATAAAATTCAGTCGATATGTCGATTGAAAAATTTTGTTGGGTATTAATTTGCTTATGATAACAAAAATATTAACAATATTGCACAATATTGAAGAAATAACTCAAGTCAAAATTATTAAGATTGAACCTTTAAATAACTGTTCTGTGACTGACTATATAATTCTCGATTTCTCAAACATAACGCTATAGAGGCGACTTAAAAATCTTAGACATAATTGCGCCATACGGGGAGAATATTACAACTCTATTCTTCNTGTGACTGACTGTATAATTCTCGATTTCTCAAACATAACGCTATAGAGGCGACTTAAAAATCTTAGTCATAATTGCGCCATACGGGGAAAATATTACAACTCTATTCTTCATATAAATTCTTTTCAATTATATCACGCTTTCTGAGAGCGCAGGAATATAGACCGTCAGTAAAGTTTACCTTTCTAAGCAATATAATAAATTTTTCAATATTGTAAACTTCATAGTCCCTGCCATTTTGTTAGCAACACTCAGAATTTCAAATTATTAATTATTGAAAATGGTCATGAATAGTGGTTTCCTTAATTAATAACTTAATTAAAAATTTGTGTTATTTGCAAAATGATAAAGTACTTTCATGATCAGAGTGGCTACAACAGTTGTTATACTTAGCCACAGATTCAAGATTCGAAATTTAAAGTTTAATATTGATATTTGCCGTGCACATAATGTGTGCCGACCTGTTGCGCGAGTCGAGTCGTCGCGGGTAATGTGGAGTGCCCTTCACAACGCGTTAGAGCGGGAGGAGTCGGTGATACTCGGTGTAGAATAAAATATCTTTTGTTGAAAGAACGAACTTGTCTTTATTACGTTGTCCGCCCGATACAATATTGCTTGTGCGACCGACAGCGTGTCGGTTCTCTTCAATCCTGAATAACTTGAAATATTTCCTGGCTGTTTGCAAAATGATA
>NW_014564775.1:0-324 GCF_001313825.1 Dinoponera quadriceps | reverse complement strand
TGCTAACAATAATTAAAGAAAAATATATTTAATTTAGAAAAAATGTTCAAGATACAACTGGAAAATCAAAGTTATGAAATTGCTTACAATTACGACTTAATGATCCATACAAATCTCTAAACACCAGACTCGACAAATTGGCATCTTACCTCAGTAAAAATTATTTAAAAATTATCCGGTCAGAATATCCAAACATATTGATCGAAGATTTTGAGTTATTAACGCGAAAAGATGTTTTTCCATAAGAATATCTCGATTGTGTAGACATGCTACTACAGGATCCGTGTTTACCACCGTGCGAATCATTTTGCAGTTTGTTAACAG
>NW_014564774.1:0-487 GCF_001313825.1 Dinoponera quadriceps | reverse complement strand
CCTCTCCGCGGTGTACATCGGGTAATGCGAATGCAAGCGGTAAGTCAACTTTGAAACTTCATATTTTTGAAAAGGCTTGGACAAAAGACAAAGTAGGTAATAGTTTGAAAACATCTCGACAAGAGTTACAAGAATGTATAATAAAATATGGGAGGTTCTATTTAAGAAAACATCGATCACTTTGATCGCGCCTTAAGAAGGTCACCCATGTCGATACTTTTATCATATGGCGCCCCCTTCGAGCTGTGCAACTTTTGTTTGAAACATTTTTCTGTATCTTCCATATTTTTAGAGATTTTCATCTGGAACATTTAAATTGAAAGACATCCTGTATCTTCTACTTTTAGTACCATACTTGTGTCCAGGCTTAGGCGACTCTTCTCCCATTTGCCTGTGGTGCGTACGTTAATTATACATAAGCATATGGGACCTACATTAAACTCCGGTTCCGAACGGCAACGTTTTTAGATAGGTTATACTAATCAAT
>NW_014564773.1:0-270 GCF_001313825.1 Dinoponera quadriceps | reverse complement strand
TTAAAACTTTAAAATTTTTTATGTTTTTATTGTAGTGTCAGACACGCTTCGTTATATTGTGCAAAAAATTGTATTATCTATAGTACAAATAAAATCTCTAAATTGAATTGTTCGTTACATTAACACTTTTAATGTCAAGGAAACGTACGAGACGATCTGTTTCTTCTGATTCTGAGGTTGAAACCTCAGAGGATGACGAAACTATTTTGATACCAAATGCAGATGATTCCGGTTCATCAGGTGATTCTGATTCTGATAGTTATTGTGACG
>NW_014564772.1:0-507 GCF_001313825.1 Dinoponera quadriceps | reverse complement strand
AAAACCTAGGATGAATCTGTGGCGGAAGATTCTCCGTGAGGGGAGGAAAAAGTAGCAGAATCGAGTGAAAAAATTCATTGATTTTCCTTCGATCGTTTGTATTGATAAGAAACGACACAGCGTGGTAGATAACAAACAGATTCTCGAGATAATTCGTTTCGAAAATCTCTCGTCCGTCCCGATGTTTATAATTGTCATCAGAGCGAATAATCGTTATTACTGTTGTTACAATTGTCGATCAGATTTATGCCGATACAACGCGACAAATCTCCGGACAGATCTCTCCGCTTACTCCAGTTTTTGGATGGGGAATCAATTATCCCCCCTTCCTATCTGATCTTTCAACTTATCTCCTGATTGTCTGAGCGACAATAGCTCTAATATCGACATTCATCCCGAGTGCTCCATAATGCGACACGTCGGACGCTCCATTAATGCTTGCGTTTAATTACATTAATGTTAATTACGTTACGATTAAATTGCACGATACACGTCGCTGATGAAACC
>NW_014564771.1:0-444 GCF_001313825.1 Dinoponera quadriceps | reverse complement strand
GCAAATCTTCGGCAATAGGTAAACGAAAGGAAGTAATGCCTGCCTGGTTGTGCAGTTGATTTTAAAATATAAAATATGAGCATTATAAAAGGCCATATCTATTAAATAAAAAAACATTTTCTTATAACCCTTTACACATTTTCTCATAACTGGGAAGCACGCTAGCAATTGGTCTTGTTGAATGACGTCTCTCAGACGTCAAATGTACCCAAGAGTTTAATTTTTGGTTTGACGTCTTAAACACGTCATCCGCTCCTAGGGGAAAAAGCAAATGACGTGTCTCAGACGTCAAATGTACCCAAGGGGTTAATAGATAAAAAAACTAAGTTGCAAAAATAAAATTTATTTACGTTTGAAGAATTGTTCTGAGTTAAGTCGTACTTGACGTAGAAGTCGAAAGAAAGTCGCGAGGGAACAAAACTAAACTAAACTAAAACTAAACCT
>NW_014564770.1:0-861 GCF_001313825.1 Dinoponera quadriceps | reverse complement strand
GTAAAGAAACGCAAGATTCACTACACATTCACGTTACTTCGCCTATTACTCGCAAACTAGCAAGATTCGCTAGCAAATTGATTTCTTTTACCTTTTCTCTTGCAACTAGCGTATTTGGTCGAAAAGATTAAAGCCGAAACGTGAATTTGCATTAGTTCACGTTTTCTGATGTAGAATCGAAACAAACACTCCGCGCCTGAAATCCTCGAGGCTGCCGCATGGAAATAACGTAATAAAGCTGAATATTTCAATCACACTAGCCAGTTTGCATCCGTTCACGATTTAACGTAAAGAAACGCAAGAATCACTCGACATTCACGTTACTTCTGCTATTACGCGCAAACTTGCAAGTTTCGCCCAAAGAATGATTTCTTTTTCTTTTTCTCGTGGAACTAGAGTATTTAGTCGANTCGCCAGTTTGCATCCGTTCACGATTTAACGTAAAGAGACGCAAAATTCAATCGACACTCACGTTACTTCGACTATCACACGCAAACTCGCAAGTTTCGCTCGAAGTTAGATTGCTTTTACCTTTTCTCGTGGAACTAGCGTACTTGGTCGAAAAGATTCAAGCCGAAACGAGAATTTTCATTAGTTCACGTTTTCTGATGTAGAATCGAAAGAAACGCTCGCCGGCTGAAATTCTCGCGGCTGCCGCATGGAAATAACGAAATAAAGCTGAATATTTCAATCAACGCGCCAGTTTGCATCCGTTCACGATTTAACGTAAAGAGACGCAAGAATCACTCGACATTCACGTTACTTCGGCTATTACGCGCAAACTTGCAAGTTTCGCCCAATGATTGATTTCTTTTTCCTTTTCTCGTGGAACTAGAGTATTTGGTCGAAAAGATTCAAGCG
>NW_014564769.1:0-212 GCF_001313825.1 Dinoponera quadriceps | reverse complement strand
TTAAATATTAGGGTAAATCTCCACAGCATTGCGGTGTAATACTATCGCGAGGTCCGCTCGAGGCATATTTCCACTGTCCTTTAAGTTTCTGAACACTTTTACATGTACGAATACTTTCTCAATACTGATAAATCCAAATCTCGTTGGCATGGACGAAATGTAATGTTATTAGTGATAACATAATTTCTCCGTTATGACGTTATACAATATCA
>NW_014564768.1:0-584 GCF_001313825.1 Dinoponera quadriceps | reverse complement strand
TATTGTTATTATTTTCGTGCACAGCTGCTTATGAGTGAAGACGTGCTTTTCTTTTATTTTTATCTTAAGGTATGACTATATATTTTCGATAGGGTTTGCATCCGAAGAGGATGCCGACCAATCTTTCGTAGTTATGCCATTTTTGAGCTTCCACGCAGTACATAACCGACTACAGTGTTTCGGGTCATTATCTTCTTGCAGTAACCATTTCGTTCTGTCCTCATAAAAAAACCTTTTAACAGACTTTAATAAATATTTTTTGTAAAATATATATTAACTATGTTAATAACTAAATNCTTTTTGTATACATCTTTTTATTAGAATATATAACGCAAAAATTATAAGCATACGGTTTTTTCACCTTTGACATCAGTAAAGTAGGACAGTACAAGTCACAGTGAGGGGTCAGTTGTCTTAAGATCATACGAATAATTTATGCAAGTTAGGTGTAGGCGGAAATGCGTCAGCTATACATACGATACACACACTTATGTACATATGTTTCATTAATATTCATATACAAAGCAAAGTAAGCATGCACCATGTAAAACATCCTGCTTTAGTTAACTGCACGAAGAAAAATA
>NW_014564767.1:0-1301 GCF_001313825.1 Dinoponera quadriceps | reverse complement strand
TTCAAAAAATCCACCAATTCTAATAAATTTAATTGCTTTGCTTACTTTTCAAATGTCAAATATCAGAGAATCAAGAAATAATCAAACTGAAAGAGATGTTTTTAGCACGTCGATATACTTATGCTGATTAGCATATTTCCAGAGTTTATACCGCCCCTTTGTTTACGTTTTTCTTTGTGATATGAATGTTGTCTCAGTTCACTTTTTTTTTTGAAATGGGATTAGATGTCCCGACTTANGCTGTCACTTTCGGTCCTCGAATATCTAGTTTCCTTCCAAATCTCGAAGAATAAACATCCATTTATTATAACGAGTTGTCCGTGTGAGTGTCGTTAAAAAAACTTGAACAATGCCAAAATCAAATGAACTCTCCCTTGAAGAGTGTTCTTTGATTATCGCGCACCACCAAATTGGCAAATGTGACCGAAAAATTTCTGTTGAAATGAACATACAAAGGCGAACTGTTGAATATATCATCAAGAATTTAAAAACCGCAATAGTTTAACTATCAGAAAACGTACTGGAAGGCCTCGAATGACGACATTAGCAGAGAACAGAAACATAGTAATTACCAGTGCGACTGATGCGTGAAAAAGTGAAGAAGAATGTTAGAAACTCGTAAAAAGTAAATAACAACGATAATTTATTTACCATCCGCACGCAGCGCCGCAGCGGAGGCGATCGTAAACGATTAGAGATTACATGTACTTCCCAATCAGAAACGACAATGAGGCTTAGATATTTCGATTCCTTATCAAATTTCGAATAAATTAGTGAAGAAGAGTATTAGAAACTCGCATTAGGTAAATAACAACGATCGTTTGCTTACCATCCGCGCGCAGCGCCGAAGCGGAGGCGACCGTAAACGATTAGAGATTACTGGTACTTCCCAATCAGTTACGACAATGAGGATTAAATATTTCGATTCCTTATTAAATTTCGAATAAATTAGTGAAGAAGAATGTTGGTAACTCGAATAGGTAAATAACAACGATCATTTGTTTACTATCCGCGCGCAGCGCCGCAGCGGAGGCGATCGTAAACGATTAGAGATTACTGGTACTTCCCAAACAGTAACGACANGATTCCTTATTAAATTTCGAATAAATTAGTGAAGAAGATTGTTAGAAACGCGCAAAAAATAAATAACAACGATCATTTGTTTACCATCCGCGCGCAGCGCCGCAGCGGGGGCGATCGTAAACGATTAGAGATCACAGGTACTTCCCAATAAGTTACGACAATAAGGTTCAGATATTTAGATTCCTTATTAAATTTCGAATAAATTAGTGAAGAAGAAT
>NW_014564766.1:0-1175 GCF_001313825.1 Dinoponera quadriceps | reverse complement strand
TCCAGAGTCCGTGAAGGAAGAGAGCAAGCCGGGGTCGTGGCACGACCGCTGGGACGCTTCGAAAACAAAACGCAATCGCGCCACAGAACCCGTAATTGGCCGGCGGGGTCGTGTGACACTCTCGTGGTTCCGGCGGTGCGCGCGACGCACCGGAAGAGCCGGGTGGCGCAGAGGCCGGTCAGAAAACCGGGCGCGGTTGCAAAACTTGCTTCCTCATGCGCACGGCCGCTCTGGGCGGTGGCGCCGCCGGTAACGGCGGGCGAGGATCGACGTTATGTTACGAAATTCATGACATATATATCATTTTGTGTGTATATATTTATATGAAATATCATGTCATATGTGCGTAATATCATTTAGTATATCGATACATTATACACAACCATACAATCACTTTAATGATATAATCATTCTATTCAACACCGCGACAAAAAAGCAGCTTATATAAAATATAAATTTGCATTAATCTTAAGCAGAACAACAAGGAAAAACCTGTTCTTCTTTATTTGATTCATATCCACAATTTTTTTCCCAATGTTTTCTATATTTTCTATATTTTCTATGCAACTGCAGCCTTTATATATACTCCCACTGAAAGAGATACTTAATATTATTAAAAATAAGAAGCTTCTTTGCTTGCATATTGTTAGAAACAACCTATCTGTGCTTTCAATAATCTTATAAGTACTGTCTCTTCCATAAGAGCGTACGCTCTGTTTCTCCTTAAAAAGAAAATTTTAAACATGATTTGGATCTATTAATAATTTTAATAAATTAAATTGCATTTATTTAGTAAGTTGTCCTATCTTCTTTGTTATCGAATATGGCCTGCCAGCGTCAGGGCACGTTTTCCACGAGATTTTCAGCCATTGTTTCAGGAAGAGATCTCAAGAATTCCCGCATATGAAGAACGAGCTGCTTTAAAAGACATTTTTTCCCTGAGTTGACCTTAATAACTGTCTATACGTATGGGATTGGCGTCTGTTGACTGGGAAGACAAATCCATTTTAGTGATGCCATTTTTACGTTTCCACTTTGTACATGCACGACTTCGGTGTTTTGGGTCGTTGTCCTTTTAAAGCACCTATTATCTGAGTTATACCACATTAGAGAAGACTTCAATAAGTACTTATGATAAATAATATTCAATTTTTGTGCATTCAGATTGTCAGCGA
>NW_014564765.1:0-852 GCF_001313825.1 Dinoponera quadriceps | reverse complement strand
AGTTGATTATTGTCCCACGTTCCATGAAATCGATCAGCAGTATCCCCTTACATTTGAAGTCAAAAAAGAGGTGAAACGCTTCCTCAACGGGTTGGCGGAGGAGTTCTACGACATTGGGATACAGAAATTGGAGCACCGTCTACAAAAATGCGTAGAAAAAGATGGCGATTATGTAGAAAAATAGAGCAAAGTTTCATCTTTCCAACGATGTAAATTTCTATGAGAATAAACAATGTTGTCTATTTGTAAAATTGATGGGAACCTTATTTCTGGATCAATCCTCGTATATGTACTAAGAAGTCAATTGTTACGTCCCGGACGCGGATGTTGGATTATTGAAAGATTCGAAATCGCGCCGCGAACGCGAGGCTTTGTGTGAAGTATAAATGTCCTTTTTGGGCCAATGGATTTAGCCAATTTACCCTGGGATGTACGAGGCTGTGTGAATGCTGTTGTAGATATGGATGAGCGTGTATGTACGTGTGTGTGTGTAAGATTGAAGGAGGTTGATAGATAAAAGAGTTGCAAGAATTAAATTTATTTATGTTTGAGGAGTTGTTCTGAGTTAAGTCGTACTCGAAGTAGAAGCCGAGAGAGAGTCGCGAGGGCAAAACTTTTGCTCGGCTTCTCGCGTCACCTTTTATAGGTAGGTGATGAGACACCCCCGCGCAGGTTCCTCATTACCCAATCAGGGATAAGGTGCATCTTACGCCATAAAAATGAGTCAAATGGGTTTTTCTTGCGATTCATTAGAACTGTTGTTTTTTTCAGCATTATCGCTACCGATTGCTTCATCCGAAGCGATGATCTAATACCTCGGGGTATCCCTAACCAGAAGATATTGTGTAACAC
>NW_014564764.1:251-545 GCF_001313825.1 Dinoponera quadriceps | reverse complement strand
CTAGGAAATTGCCATAAAATAAAAAATAAGATCACTAAAATTAAATTATATAATACATTTAAAATATATATTTATATGTTAACTGTAATATTATAAATATAAGATGATTTACAAATGCTGTGACGTTGCGGCGCTGCTGCCGCTTTACCGCGCGTCACAAAACACGTGATTCTAGCTGCGGACGGGGACACCTTGAAGCGTCGCCTACCGATCTCTAAGAAGAAGGCTGAATTAGCGTATTCGGGCTTAGTTTTATGACATTATTTTTGTAATTAACGCCTCACCAGGCCTGCG
>NW_014564764.1:0-244 GCF_001313825.1 Dinoponera quadriceps | reverse complement strand
GCCATAGGTGGACCGCGCCGAGGACTGCCGCAGAAGGAAAATGGGCCAGAATTCGGCCATACCGCGACATCCGGGAAGAAGCAGCGAATCCGGCGCGTACGATAATTGGCTACGCACAAGCGCGTCATCTGCTGCCGCTGTGGAGAAGCATGCGCGTGTAAGCCAATGTCTGCGAGGGAAAAGCCAAAGAAGGGCTCATGGAAGCCTCATCAGAAAAGAGGGGTGTTTGTGAGCGAATGCACTA
>NW_014564763.1:0-280 GCF_001313825.1 Dinoponera quadriceps | reverse complement strand
TTAGAGAGCCAAGCCTGCTAAACTCAGGCTTTACTAAGTGTATGCTGCATGCTATGCTGTTATAATTTTGGCAGAAGCAAAGTAAGATCTGATGTGTCAGATAGTGCATGTAAAAATAAAATAAAAATGTAACAGAATCTACGTCATTACATGATGGAAAAAATACTGCAAAAATGAGATACGGCAAGTCAGCATACGAAAAGAAAAATTTACACATTGCGTGCTAGCATAATATGTCGACATGGAGCAGTATAAACCCAGCAAGCAAATGCTAGCAGTA
>NW_014564762.1:0-413 GCF_001313825.1 Dinoponera quadriceps | reverse complement strand
TAACATAATAACAATACTTTAATCTCTACTCGATGTGGTACAGAGGATGTCTTTTTTCTATAATTTCACGATCATACGGAGTGATAGACATAACGCTTTACTTAGCTGCGGATGTAATGTTTTTACTCAGCCTGTCTCCTCGTTAACAGGCAGCTTTCTTTTGCACAACGGGTGATTTGCAAACGACTTTAACCCTTTTCCTCCCACATAACACAAATTTTTTTTAAACTTTCAACCTTATATCTTTTAACGAAAAAATTATATGAAAACTTATCAAACATCATTTCTTATAGATTTTGACCTCCTCTTTTGAATGCCGTAGAGAAATTTTACGCAAATTGTAAGCCGGAAAAGTTATAGAATTTTTTTCCGAAAAATTCACAAATTTTTCACGGTTTTTTATAATGTTATTT
>NW_014564761.1:0-456 GCF_001313825.1 Dinoponera quadriceps | reverse complement strand
ACACACACGGAAAATAAGCGATAATGAGTAATGTCCTTTTACAGATACACTTCCATACTTCACTGCAGAGTGCGAGCGAGTACTTTCCAATAGAAGTATTGCCCAACGAATGTGGTGGGAAAGCAGGTCCAATACGGGAATTGATGGACGCGAATTATAAGAGAATCGTAAACTTCCGCGAATGGTTTTTGGAAGATGAAAAGAACAATCGCGTGAACGAGTCTCTATGGATCGGTAAAAGCAAGACATCTGATGATTTGTTCGGTGTGGATGGTAGTTTCAAACAAATAGAAATCGATTAAGTCAATTTTGAAGTTTGTAAGTATCAGGCAGCGTTAAATCAATAACATAGAAGAGAATTTTTGGAAATGTTTCTATATATATATTTCCTCATCTCTTTCTTACCGAACCCGACAACTGAGTTCACCCGGAACACCGTTCCCGACGCGACGTTAA
>NW_014564760.1:0-653 GCF_001313825.1 Dinoponera quadriceps | reverse complement strand
CTGTTCGCGACGACTCGCGGTAGTCGCGCGCAAAGGTCCGCCCCCACCCGCAGCGGTCCGATTTGTATTCCTTCCAGCGGCCCGTTCGCGGTAGTCGCGCGCCAAGGTCCGCACCCACTCTCCCTCGCAGCGGTCCGATCAGTATCCCCTCCAGCGACGACCCGCGGTAGTCGCGCGAAGGCCCGCACCCCTCCAGCGCACTCGCNTAAATGGGGAAAGGTAAGGGGGAGGATATTAAGAAATTTTTTTTAATAACAATGGTTTTTTATTATATCCATACACACCAGAGGCCAATCACCCTCGGGTCAGACTCGTACCATGCGCGCGCGAATAATATCATTCGATACTATACAGTTCGCAGAACCCGAAAGTGTTCCACTCCTCCACGTTGTCCCAATCCTCCTCACCGATCAGCCAAAATTCATCAGCCATCAATCTGAGGCAGTACCTCTGACTCGCCAAGTCGAATCTTGCGAATCGATCTCTTCTCCCGCGGAGATGAAAAGCTTTTTCATATATCTAGAAAAAGGGGGAAGAGAATTTTAGATAAAAAAACCACAGAATTAATCCTAAAACCATTCCCCCTTTAAAAAAAGAAAAAAAAGGAAAAACTTACCCTTACAAAATCCTTAAAAACAGCTTCGTCCTCGACG
>NW_014564759.1:0-1183 GCF_001313825.1 Dinoponera quadriceps | reverse complement strand
AAAAAATCTGCTGTCTTTGTGCAAACGTGTATGACATTAGAAGTTTGAACGACTGTCTTGTGAAAACCTAGATTTTCTTTCTCGAATTACTTGAACTTTAACAAAAAATTTCTCGGAACAAAAAAGTCTTAAAATTAGTCAAGGAATCCTCCCAAATTTTTTCAGAATTTTTTGTAACACTTTGGAAAATTGGATTTTCCGGATTTTCAGAAAATCAAAAAATTGTTATAGAAAACTTTGGAAAATTTTGAGAGTGTTTCTTCACTCATTTCAAGACATTTTTATTCTTAGGAATTTTTTGCCAAAGTCTATAGATTTCAAGAAAAAATTCGTCAAATTGAAAAACACAATTTCTTTCTTAGGCCGCAATTTTGCTTCACCAAAAAATTTACAAGGCACATCTGACTATACCAAATCAAATTTTAGACCATTATTCCACCAGCTAAACCAGTTTGAGAAGTATAAAAAAATGTACAGTGGTCAAAAAATCGTTTTTAACAAGATGTCGTAACGAAGAAACACGTTTCTTTTTTTATTTTCCATTTTTCCATGCTTAAAAATTTTTTTTTTATTTCTAACTATCTCCGTTCGAAGCAGCACCCTCGAAAACATAGGGTACAGTAATTTAAAAAAATTTTTGGCTAGATTTCATTGTTGGGAATTGATTCAAACTTGTTAGTCAAAATTATGCCATTTGGGCCGAAACGGGTTAATGGCCTCTGTTTCCCATGTACAATATTTAGGTATATTTAAAAGTCGTTCACTGTCTTGTAATATGTTATCGTTTGATAAAATTCTGTCGTATAACAGGTGTCCTGTGTGTAAAAAATTTTGTATTTTCTAGCGAATTTCGCGTAGCAGTTACGATCGTGGACAGAGCGAATTTTACTAATAAGGAATCTATAGAATTGTCAATATGAGAGCAAAACTGACGTTCATCCAATTGTATCTACAGAATATAAATCCCTATTAATTCCTATTGCAAATTTGGAGCTTTATAACTAGAAAAGTACTCATTGAAGAAACATTTCATTCGAGTGTTTTGGAAAGCTCTCGAGGTCAGCTACAAGAATATGTAATAAAAAATAGAGGGTGCTATTAAAAGAAATTGAGGTGACCTTCATGTGACTTTCAAATAATTCTTCAAGGTCAAACCAATGGTACAGTCTTATGGCCCCCTCGA
>NW_014564758.1:0-587 GCF_001313825.1 Dinoponera quadriceps | reverse complement strand
GCTCCCTTATTGACGCCTGTAAGAAGGCAATGCCATGAAAAAGGCAATATAGAAAGTCCAACCTGTGGTGGACAAAAAATCTGACGATAAAAAAAAATTCGTCTAAAGGGACAGACGGGCATACCAGCAGGAAAGTGTTGAGCCGACCTGCTCCGCCAAACTACGTGTCTACCGCTCTTTTTTGCGGGAGTACACCAGGGAGGTGAGGAAGGCGAAATTCGNGCTGGCGGAAATTTTTCACGGAGCAAGGCAACTCGAAGCCCTAGGGATTTGTTTATAAGCATCAAACCGATAAGCTCCGGGTTGACAAAGCGCCGAGCAGTCTCCGTGGCGAAAACTCCTCGACCGTCTCCCTAGAGGGGACCGCTGCTCATCTGCGCGACGTGCACGTGCCAGATGACCGGTAGAACGAGAACGCGCTGCAGCAGCGCGAAGTCAGAGATTGCGCACACCATGTGCCTGACACTGCCGATGACCCTCTCTTCACGGGTGCAGAAATCGTAGCAGTAGTCAGATTTCTGGCAAACAACAAAATGTCAGGACTGGATCTCATCGAGGTCTCGGTACTGTAGGCCGCCTACAGGGCA
>NW_014564757.1:0-1206 GCF_001313825.1 Dinoponera quadriceps | reverse complement strand
ATATAGCATATTACTATGGGTTGCCTGCTCAGAGGCGCGCGTGAAAGCGAGAACGCCCTTAACCGAATACGCCAGACTCGCTTTCATATTATCTTGCTTGCCCCTGCACAGTACAGAAATTGCAAAACATGTAATATTTATAATACGTAAGATTGTTGAGACGAATCTCTGTGAAATTTAATATTCACATATCCGCAATCAAATATTATATTTCGGGTTTCCTATATATTTCCTCTCCATGACGGATAAAATAATATTTTTAACCACAAATCTCATAAATAATTTTGTGTATCAGCAGCATTTTTCTTTTATTGAAAACAAATTAAAAACTAGTGGCTAATATGCACTGTATCAGGCTCAATTTTTAATCGTACTAAACGTGTTATGTTGACATCTATGTCTTGTCATAAATAAATGTCAAGGTAAAAAAATCAACACAAAAAAACTAAAATATTCGGCTGATAAAATCATACTAAGATATACGTATAGATATTCATCGACATCGGCGAGAGTTTATGAACTGATATCATAATTGTAGTCACAAATATGTTGATAAAAATTCTATTATCCAAAAAATAATATATTGAAAATTTCCATTCAAATAATTATTTTAATTTGTTAAGATTAATTTGTTAAATTTGTTAAGATTATTTGTCTATAAAATATCTTCATTAATGGCATAAGCAACTTGGTGGTTTGCCAACATCGTGAGATGATTACCTTCAATGTAATGAATCTGCACAGTAGCTTCGGTAATTTAAGAAAATAATTAATTTTATTGTTAAATAATTTTTGAAGTTAAACATAGCCTGGAAGTGCATTACAGTATTAAGATTACCATGCTTAAACCGTAATGTTCCTCGGCCGAAGGCAGAGACGCAAATGTGAGTTTTAATAACAAAAAAGATGATTTCCGTGGCGGCAATAAAGATGCATCATATACTTTATTCTTTATTAACATCTTGTTCAATTGTAAGTATTGTCACATGTTGATAAAATTGCACAATTTCAAAATGAAATAATGCAATGAAAACATTCTTGTAAAATAACATTATAATATATTCATTATTCATCAATCATATCATTGTAATTTATGAAAAATATTTTTCATGACAACAACACGTCCTCGTAAATAACGCCAGCAACTTCGTTATTTCCTATCATCGTGATATGATTACCTTCAATATAATGAACTTGTACCCGACC
>NW_014564756.1:0-2505 GCF_001313825.1 Dinoponera quadriceps | reverse complement strand
CGTGCTGCGATGGCGAGATAGCTTATCTGGGAATCTGGGATCAGAATGTCAGCCTAGAACATATCAATTATTTAAAGTTACAGGCGGCCCTTGAAGGTTTAAAGGTGTTCGCTTCAGATTTGACGAGTTGCGAACTATTGTTAAAAATAGATAATATAACAACTATAACATATATGAATAAGATGGGCGGCGTTAAATTCCCGAAATTAAGCAGAACAGCGAATAATATATGGAGTTGATGTAAAAAAAAGGATGCTATGCATCATCATCATCATCAATGGCGCTACAGCCCGGAGTCGAGCCTAGACCTAGGGCCTAAACCTTTCTCTCACGTATGCATGTGGTGCGCACGCAGATTATACACATGCTTACGGGACCTACAGTTGAAACGCCGATTTCGAATAGTAGATTTTTGGAGAGAAGTTCTCGTGGCATGGATACTCTTTGGTGGTTTGCCATATCACCGAAGAGGAGCTTATGGAGCCTATGAAAATTGTTCTGATTCTGTTGGGAATCGAACCCGAGACCTCTAGCGTGGCGGACCGCAGTCTACTATGTCACGTTCGTGCTCGGAGGCTATGGAGGGTCGCCTCATATACTTCGTCCAGGAAAAACATTGAGGCTGATAAAGCTGATCATACTTCGAGGATAAATAAGCTAGACACGGAGTGGAAGCTAACTCTGTTGGCTTTCTCGAAGGTTACGAAGACATTTGGCAAGTTTGATACGGATTTGTTTGCTTCATGTGTTAATGCTAAATGCGAAAATTATTGTTCATGGCATAGGAATCCTAATGCAAACTGTATCAACGCGTTTGAAATGAAATGGACAGATCTCTGATTTTACGCTTTTCCTCGGTTTAGTATGATTTTAAATGTGCTAAACAAAATTAAGACAGACCAAGCCTACGGAGTCGTAATCGTATCTAAATGGAAAACCAGCCCTGGTATTCACTATGTTTATCTATGCTGGATGTTCCACCACTGATTTTTAAACCACCTGATAAACTTTTAATACCTCATGACAGGAAGATCCAACATCTTCTGGTGGGGAAATTAACTCTGTTAGCCGGTCGATCGTCCGCCAGGCGTTCCGGCGACGAATTATTAGCGAAGAAGCGACGGATCTGTTAATTAAGTTGATTAGCGAATCGACATGGAAGGTTTATCAAAAATCTGTTCGCGAATGGGCTCAGTATTGCAAAAAAACCAATTAGGAAATATTTGAACTGAGAATCAAAAGGGTATTGGAGTTATCTACATGATAAAAATTAATGATAGGGGTTTCCTAATCAGAATACCGGACCCTATAAAGACGTCTAGACGTAGAGCTAATCAACTTTTACTAGAAGTTCTATATTTGAAGTAAAAAACCAAATCTATGCTTAGCAACTATATATAGAAGTTCTTCCAGGTAACGGATAATCTCCGTCAGGGAGCGGAGGAGTTCTTTATTTCTACTAGAAAGCCTTATCAAGCGACATCTAAAAACATAATTAGCCGCTGGCGTAGAGCCTTTCTAGTTAAATGTGGCATTGGCAACAAGTTTGCGCCATATAACCTATGTCATGTTTCATCTTCATCAGCTACGAAGAAAAGAATTAAAATCAGCATAATCAAAAGTCTGGCAGTATGGTCAGTCCGCCGAAGGCGGGCGACGCTTAATCGCATTAGAGAGAAGTGTCTTGTTCGAAGAGGTCACTCCTTCCAAAAAAAATATGTTTTCCCTAACTTCGTAGGAAAGAAACAGTAGGAAAGAAACAGTAAACCACCCTGTAACTTTCTAGCGCTAAACGTTATGAGGCGTGCAACGGCATTGGGCCCCCCAAAAAATGAAGAATTACAGCTGAAGTATGTGACGATGCTGCACTGTAAGTAGGGGTACTACATAGTCACCTTTTCGAAGGAGACACTTTTCTGTAATTGTGATCAAGCTTCGCCCGCCTTTGGTGAGCTTGCTTAATCGTTTAATTTTGCAATAAAAGTTATTTACTTAAAAATTCCAAGACACAACNACCTAGACGATACCGACTATGGGAGAACAACTCTAATGGTAAAAAACAACAATAAAACAAAATGAAAATGAAGGTTATAAAAAAGAACATCTTCAACCATTAGTAGAATAACTGATTGGAGCAATAACACTAACATCCGTACAAAATCCTCCTAAGCATATGATTAAACATGAACGATATACAGATTTTTCAAACTCTAGGTAGTAGATTTATTTCTAGAGGGAACTGTAATACGAAACACACATAGAGAGGATTAAGATCTCACATACCCATTCCGGAAATACGCCAGCTGTATCAAGCAATGTTGGAAAATAATCTACATGCATTATCAACGGGAAAACCAACATATTAGCCCTCAGAACATAGGAAACAATCCGATGTTATTGACTTTTGTGTAATTAAAGGATTATCAGAACATTATTTGAAAATAGAATCATATTTACATTAGACCTCCGATCATTCTCCAATAGTAGTTACACTAAATACACAGA
>NW_014564755.1:0-548 GCF_001313825.1 Dinoponera quadriceps | reverse complement strand
TAGAAGCTGGTATGCATACAGGACACAAATTGCACGGAAGTATTTGAAATAGTGATCCATTGCAATTCGAACAAAATTTTCCATTTATCGCTTCGTGTCTTTCAATCAGATGCTTTCGAACGGCATACATGTGTGTGAATAAGCCTGTCAGTCGCACCATACATGAAGCACAGAACGTTGCACCGCCTCCTGTAGTGTAGAAAAAATAGATGCAACACATTTTTGTTTGTCCACTCAGCGCATTGATTTCCGCATTACACATTGCTTTAATCTCGTTTTCCCCAAAGNCTACAATCGTTGAAAACATCACTATCGTCTGTAAGAATATGACCATCATCGGTATCTGATGAATCGGTATCTGATAAATCCATTATTGCTTCAAAATTATTGACCACATCAACATCATTGTCCATATCAACATCACTGTCCATATCAACATCATTGTTCACTTCCATTTTTTAGAATCTTTTAAAATCTTCTAAAACACTTCTCACACAAATTTTCTCATTATTTAACTCTTTTTTCACTGATCACTGCGCAATGCATTC
>NW_014564754.1:0-477 GCF_001313825.1 Dinoponera quadriceps | reverse complement strand
TCTCTCTCTCTCTCTCTCTCTCTCTCTCTCTCTCTCTCCCTTTCTCTCTTAGTATGCGCGCTATAAATTTACACTAAGGCTTAAGAATTATTTGAAATCCGTTTCGTTATCGTGACGAATTCAACAGAGAAGAAAGTGGAATTTATAACATAAGTTGTCATTAAGACACACTTTTTGACAATCGATTGCTGAGAAAATATCTCAAGTGCGAGTCTTTTCTTTGTTGCAGGTTACATCACTTAATTCTACTATTAAACGCTGATGGCCGTGAGATAGCAAAAAGATTATAACAAAAAGCATTAAATTATAGCAAAAAGATTATAACACGAAGAAAATGGAGATCAAGATTTCGGACGTCACGGCTTGTAAACTTCAACCGGAAATTGTGGTTAACGTATAAGGATAAGATAAAGTGGTTTAGAAATTGCACTATATAAAGCCAGCTCAGTTAAATTTTAATACATTCGACACGTACAA
>NW_014564753.1:0-1015 GCF_001313825.1 Dinoponera quadriceps | reverse complement strand
TGAGGTAGATGTCAATTTTGCTGAGTTTGAACAATCATACATTTTAGAAAGCATTATAAAATTACAGTACCGGTGGAAGAGGTGTATAGAAGTGAAAGAGGACTATGTTGAAAAATAAATTAAAATATTTCCGAAATATTGGGTTTTCATTTCAAATTTTGCCACTTATCAGACCGCTGTCGTACTAATGAACTTCTACATTCTTGGCTTGGTGATGGTCTTCTTACTAACAAAGGTACTGTACACAATTCAACTTCAGAATGCGTAAATATTGTCAAAATTATGGTCGTTATATTCTGAAATCTTAAACTGAACAAACTGTAATTCTTTGCAACGCAATAAAAATAAATTATAAAATTTTTATTTAGAGAAAGTTAATATCGTGCAACTAGGTATATTTATAACTATAAGAGTGTTTATCGTTATATTATTGGGAGTACAAATTAGTTCGGTTCGCTTATGTGGTCAAAAATGCATTTAAATCAGAACAAAATGAATGAACATATTAATCAGAGTATTGTCCATCGCTGGCTACTACTTTTTCCTTCCATTCTCAGGCAATTCTCGAATTCCATCTCGAGAAAATGTCTCGTATTTTGAGACGATCCATGTTAGGAGCCAATTTTCGATTTCTACGAAAGAAGTGCAGCGGTGACGAGCTAAATCGTACTGTATCCGTCGGAACAACCAGTAATCAGTAGGAGAAATGTCCGGCCAATGCGGCGAGTGCGGTAAAATATCCCACTTAAGCGTTTACAAATAATTTTTAAGACTTTGCGACATGAGGCCGAACGTTATCATGCTCGGATATTATAAGGCATAAAATTGCCTTGCTTGTGAATCATTCCCATGGATTTCAGTTGTACGCAAGCTGCTTTTTGCGTAACTCCCAATGATTCTGCAGATCCCTTTTGCCTTTGACTCAAATCTTTATCAAGTTAATGCCTCCAATTCTTTGTTTTTGAGTTTTTTTTACTTTTTAGAGCGAAGCTTGTCTTCAACTCTGAAATTACCA
>NW_014564752.1:0-1714 GCF_001313825.1 Dinoponera quadriceps | reverse complement strand
GTTTTGCACTTAAAGTTTTATTGGAGATTAGTTTGACTGAAATGTTTATACTCTGCTCTTTAATCTTCTGAGTTTTAATATTTTCACAGGAAGTTTTTAATGCTCCTTCTTGAGTCTCATCGAATTTTCCGGCGAAATTGCTTATAGAAAGTATCGAATCTTGCTTTTGATATTTTAATTTTTGATTATCGGTATTAAGAATTTTACTAGCTCCTTAAGGATCCTTTGCAAAATTCTCTTCTAAGGTTTTATTTGTTAAGTTATGGGATTCTTTCTATTGATTTTTATTTATTTTAGGAGATATATGGAGTGTTTAGAGATTGGCCCCTTGTTTAGAAATATAAGGATTTGGATAGGACGATTGGAAATTTTCTTCCTAATTTTTATCTATATTTTTGTTTAGCCATACGTGAAGAGTCTAGGCATTCCTCTGTGCGCTAGGATCTAACAGATCAGGCTTCTTATGAAAGGCCTGCGAATCTTCATTCCGTTTTTTATATAAATTTTCAATTGGAAACACGTGGGAGACTTGGAAATTATCTTCTGTATTAGTGTTATTCGTGATTTCATGGGAAGTTCGGTGACGTTCCACTTGAGTTTCATTTAAGAATTCATTGGAGGGAAATCTGGAAATTGTTCCCTTGTTTAGGAATATTTTTTAAGGAATTATGAGGAATCTGGTGTTACGTCCTGGAAGAGAACGCAACGACCGTATTCGCGAACGCGAGTCCCAAACGTACCTGAATGCCGGCGATGCAGGTCAGAGACCGAAAGGGTCACTTTACTCTGACGCGAGCGTACGCAGGGTGGTCCTGATTTAGGTCAAGGTACTGAAACCCTTTACCTGGGATGGGACCGCGAGCGGTAGAATTGGAGAAAGGGAAGTGAACGCGCGATGATATAAATATTAAATAAAGTAGGAATTTTGAGATGACAATTTCTACATTTATTATCTAGCGGACGGGGAGATTACAATATTAAATAAGCGGTGGAATTACAATGGGAAATAATATTAAGCGAAGTCACAAATTAGTTCAGCGTGTGTGAGTATGACTGTGTATACATGTACGATAAGCAAAATGTTCGCGGAGGGTGATTTTAAAGAGGAGGGTAAGGAGCTAGGCGTAGGTGGTTCGGAGGAGGAAGTAGGGGAGTAGTATGGAGATGGAAGTGGGACTGGGGTCCGTGGATAGTGCCGCTGCTACCGTATCGTCGCTAGCCTTGTCTAAATCCCTATGCACTAGTCTGAGGGCCTGAAGCCTATTTTCTCCACGCAGGGTATTCACTATGATACCGGGAGTTATTAATATTTGAAGTGAACGGAGCTAATATGGACAAGTACTGACTGTGCTGAGTAGTTACTCGTGCTCGTATTAGATAATTAGGATGCAAACGTTTCTGAATCCTTGGTTCTCGGCTCGATGGGTCGTCTGGATAGGAGGACTTGCGATACCTTGCACTCACGATGGTTGAAGCGAGTAATATTCGATTTGGACTAAATTTGGAATACCTAAACGGATATCGCTGAAGACTGAAGACTGACGACTGACTAAGACCGAGACGAAGACAACTCTAAGACTGAAGTACGACGACTGCTGACTGAACTGAGAACTGAGATTGAAGTACGACGACTGCTGACTGAACTGAGAACTGAGATTTGAGGACTGAGAACTTCAGTAAAAGAGTGAAGCTTATATAGGGAAGGTTTCAGAGA
>NW_014564751.1:0-372 GCF_001313825.1 Dinoponera quadriceps | reverse complement strand
CCCGTTAAAACCTACTTAGAAACGCTCAAATGGGAAGTCCTACCCCACCTGCCATATTCCCCAGATATTGCGACGTCCGATTATTACTTGCTCCGTTCGATGGCACATGGTCTCGCTCATCAGCAGTTCCGCTCATATGAAGATATCAAAAAATGGCTTGATTCGTGAGTAACCTCACAAGACAAACGCTTTTACCGTAACGGTATTCGAGATCTGGTAGAAATATGGGAAAAAGTTGTAGCTAGCGATGGGCAATACTTTGAATGATTTATTTGTAACCATTTTTTCACAATAAAGTTATATTTTCATAAAAAAAAAACAGCGAGAACTTAGTTGAGCACCTAATAAGTGACTTTATGGCGGAGCATGGAT
>NW_014564750.1:0-418 GCF_001313825.1 Dinoponera quadriceps | reverse complement strand
AATCAATTTTGTTGCCGTCTTGAGGAATAATTTTTGCAATTACTGAGTTTCCTTCTAATTGCAACGGTTCAAAGTCAATCCACCGGTCGGAAACAGATGATAAACATTGGCAAGCGCGCCTTGCCGATCGTACTTCTCTTTGACAAGCTATAGTGAAAGCGACTTGCATATATTCTTCCATACAATACGAAATACGCTTTTAACATTTTTATTCATTTGCTTTCACATGGGATTATTTGTATAAACCTACTTATATATTAGTTCGACTTTTTCTGTTGAAATATACGTTCGTAATAGCGATTCAATAAAATGGGATTAATCTAAAGAAACATTTGAAGCTAATTAGTATCCTAAAGGACAATGACTTTTTAAATAATCGTGCAGTAAGATATTATTGAATTGTTTTAATTTTCTAAAA
>NW_014564749.1:0-1788 GCF_001313825.1 Dinoponera quadriceps | reverse complement strand
ATATGTGAAGGAGTTGATTGTAAGAATGAAAGAAAAAAAGCCAACAGCAGCATTCCCTTTTAATTTAAAAAATTTTGCTCAAACTCTACATTTTCATTCCCCCGCTGGTTATCAAATGGTCCAAAAAAGATTTTTTTAATGTTTATCCAGTGTATCGAGTCTTAATAGTTGGATTTGTTCTAAAAATTATAAATCTGGCATTTGTCAGGAAATAATAAATCACGTTTCTGAATTAATCAAGAATCGAGCAAAGGAAAAAAATTAGTTTTTAATCTTACATTTGATGAGATGAATATAAAAAAATGGGCATACTACTGTAAAAATTCTAAAGAATGGAAAGGGTTAGTGGATTTAGGAGATCAATTGGATAAATGCAATAGCGGAGGAAAAGCTCCTCAAGCAACAAAGGCTCTCGTTTTCATGTTAGTCAATATTAATGGTAGCTTTAAAACTCTCGTAGCTTATTATTTAACTGATTCATTAAGCGGTTCTGGTAAATCTGTATTACAATACTTGCTGATTTACTTACGAAATTGAGCGAAAATAAAATTGATGTTGTAAGCGTTTCTTTTGATGGCGATGAAAGCGATCAAAAAACTTGTAAGGCGTTAGGAGCCAATTTTGATGTGTTAGATGAAAAATCATTCAAACCTTATTTCGATCATCCACACAGTTCAAAGCCAGTTTATGTATTTTTCGATCCGTGTCACATGCTCAAATTAGTGAGAAATTATTTTGCATCCAAGGGTCCACTTATTTCAAAAGATGGTGAATGCATTTGTTGGGAT
Source organism: Dinoponera quadriceps (assembly GCF_001313825.1). Classification (NCBI taxonomy): domain Eukaryota; kingdom Metazoa; phylum Arthropoda; class Insecta; order Hymenoptera; family Formicidae; genus Dinoponera; species Dinoponera quadriceps. The sequence continues at coordinate 1,000 of NW_014564749.1, read as the reverse complement.
TTTATCGAAAAATTAAATAAAAAGCAATATGCGGAAGAGATGCATTGTGCATGTAAAATACAAAATAGACACGTCCACTTTCAAAATGAAAAAAATGAAAGTTTTCCTTGCAGCTCAGGTTTTAAGTTCGAGTACATCCGCGGCTCTAACTTTTTTAGAACTTGAGTTGAATGATAAAAACTTCGAAGGCGCAGCTACCACGGCACTATTTTTAAAAAAATTTGGATAGTATATTTGACCTTTTAAATTCCAAAAATGTTTTTTGTAAAACTCCAAATAGAAAAGGAATCGCAAGAGACATGATGCTTCATTAAAAAAAAAACATCGATAAATATATAAATTATATAAAACAACTACAAATAGATGTTAAATTGACACGAAAATTACGTGCTAAAAATCAAGATTCAAATGTAAGTGTCATTGAACGAAAACCCGTTATTAAATCGCGATCAGTCAAAACCGGATTCATAGGATTTATAATATGTTTGACAAATTTATACTCATTATGTCATTCGTTATTTAAAGAAAATATTATTAAATATTTTTTATCGTATAAACTTTCACAAGATCATGTGGATATGTTTTTTTCTTTGATTCGAAGAATGAACGGGTTTTCAAATAATCCAACAAGTATACAGTTTAAATCAGCATACAAAAAATTATTATTAAATAATATTAATGTATCAATGCCAACTTCTGCAAACTGTATACCTCAAGATGATACACTTATCATATTTGACTCTCATGATAGTTCTAAAGCCGAAACAAGTCGAGCAACATGGTACTTCTGAAACCACGAAAGAAATTATACAAAATGATAGTCCAAAAAGTACGAAAGAAGTCGTGCAAAATTCTACTGTACAAAAAAAATACAAGTAAATGCCTTTTCCCGTAAATACTTTTCTTCACGGTAATTTTAAAGTTTTTGATCATGACTATTCAAGAAATTCCAAATGGGTACAGTCCGAATATCTTGATGACGTAATAAAACATACCGCAG
>NW_014564748.1:0-2573 GCF_001313825.1 Dinoponera quadriceps | reverse complement strand
AAGCCATCTATAGGGAAACGGCGGGAGCAAAGTTGTTCACCTAATAGATATCAACTGAAACGTTAGAGGATGAATTCCCAAGGAGTTTCTTATGTTCTGAATATTTTGTTACGACAGCCATTATAATTTCTGAAGAGTCAGAAGGATAGTAGAGCGGCAGAGTTCGTTTACCGTTCTCCTCGACGCGTAAAGGAATTCAAAAAGGAGGAGCGGGTGTAATAATAACTTTGAGACAATCTGTTAAAACAATTTTTTAATTGCGATCGATAACTTGTGGACGGTTACATTCGAATAACTATGCTTTGCTTTACCGTTTGATTTCCTCTTACAACCAGGAATCGCCCGGTAGATTACGAACTTCGACGATAATGAGCGATCCGTCGCCTGAGATGTTCCGTGAAGAGTTTCTATAACGGCGGACCTACATCGTTCGGCGGCAACTAAAATATCGCACGCCGTGTTAAACAAAAGAACGAACGCTCTCTTACCCGACTCAGTTATACGGATGTAGTCGGGATTTCAATGGATGCCAGCCGAAAAATCTGACACTTCGATACTAGATTCTAATCATACATGGAATACGCGAAGCTCCCGCATGTATCCGTACTAAATAGATGTGATCTAGCCGGGAGAGCCAATGGGATGCCGCATCGATTGGCGCGACAGATCCTTGTGTTGACAAAGTCAATTTTTTCATCCCCCTTCCTCCTAACCAATCGTTATTTTCACAAGATTTTAAATCGACTGCTTTCTGCGCGAATTGACAAGCCCTGTTCGTCACTGTGCGATCCGACAACACAAATAACGGACATTCTCAGGCGAGAGTTGCCATAGGAGCACAACGACGTTCGGGGAGAAGTAAGATTCCGATAGCGTGTAGTTGAGCGGAATTCGTATATAGCTGTGGGTGGAATATTGTAGAGTTATATAATAATTCTAAATCGGTGCGTGGTGTGTCTTTGGACAGAAAAATCTCTTGAACAAAATCTTTCAAATCACTTCTGGCATATGCGTTCTTTCACGGAATTCTTGCCATACATCGCACATATTTTTTCATAGGTTTGTGCAGCGTATTTGCTTTTTATAAAATAAAAGGACATAATATACCGAAAACGATTTAGTTATTTATCTTTTAAATGACGCCATGCACAAAATACAACCAATCTTTAAGCTGTTTTTTTAAATGCATTTTTTTTAATTCACCTGAAATGCCACCTTTCAATGATTATATGCTCTCAAGATGTGAACTGAGCTAGGTAAGGTTACACCTAAATTAAAGCTAAAGTATATCGGAAAAAACCGCACGGAATTATTGGCCAATCCAATACCTAGAATGGTTAATTCATAATCTAGAGGTCTTGGGGTTGTGTCCATCAATGCTAAAGCGTGTGTTCTAGATACGATATAGCATTAAATTAATTGACTAAGAATTAAATTAAAAAATTAAGTAATTGTTTAAATTGCAGACAAAATTAGCATACAAAAACACCTTAAAAATAGCTTTTGTAAGTAAAGAAATAATTTACTATTCGGGAATATAAACATGATTTTAGTATTTTTGTGCGACCTAATTATAAAAATCATAATAATCTAATTAATATTTTTTGCTATAGTACCCACATTCACACAACTAATAAATTTAGTTGTAATAGTAACGATATTAGATGTTTTATTTCAAAGATACATTTTAGCTGTAACAAATTTTAGCTCATATAGCCATTTCTTTCTCTGTCAAGGGAACAGTCAGAACAGTATATTATCCATTTTAATGGGTTTTGGATATATTTTATAGTATAAAAACATAAAAAAAGACTACATCTTTTTTAACTGCGTATCTCGACTTTGAAACAACCGCTTGGAGAAAACGGACTTTTTTATTTTTAACAAATATCTCATGAAGTACAAAGCATATGAAAAAATGTCTCATAAAAAATTTTATAGTATTAGTAGTATTTTATACTATTTGCAACGAGGTATTTAAAAAAAAGTCAATTTTTTCATCCCCCTTCCTCCTAACCAATCGTTATTTTCACAAGATTTTAAATTTTTGTTACAAAAAAATAATAGTGCATTGAATGCCAAATGCATTCATATATAATCATAGAAAGTAGTCACGATTCTTTGGAAAACTACTTGATAATATAGGTGTTTTAGGAGCCACAATGTGCGAGTAGGTAGCTACCATTACAATGCATTATACAGGGTGCAACGAAAGGTTTGCCCGAGTTTGAAAAATCNGTTGCTCACCAGATGGCGTGAGTAGGTTGTTGGGCAGGGTCTCATTAGGAAGGTTGTTCTCAACCGTTTTCAGTTAACATCATGATTTGGACTGGAGAACATCGTGGATTCGCTGTGCGCTCTTTTTTGGAAAATGGCCGTTCAGTCATTGCGACGCAGAGAGCAATGCGCTTGCGATTCCATATTCCGCGCCATGTTTCCGTACCTGATGGAAAAACAATCAAACGTTGGGTTTCTTCATTGGAAGAAACCGGACCCACAGTAAGAACTCATGCAGTTGGAAGATCCAGAACTGCAACAACACCAGAGAACGTGCAGTTAGTGAGGGTATCAGT
>NW_014564747.1:308-538 GCF_001313825.1 Dinoponera quadriceps | reverse complement strand
TGACCGATTGCGGTAACGGAGTGACGCACGTATTAAATAATGGTGCTTGGTACAGTTGATGTCTCCGGCGCGTCGCAGCGCTCCTGTGCCCGATCTGTCTTGGAGCATGGGTCTCTTTTGACGAGTGGTGTCAGGTTCCCCATGGTGAGTTTATTTTTATGCGATTAATAATAATAATATAGTTCTGAATTACATATTAATAATAAAAATTGTTTTTAGAAGCTGAGGTC
>NW_014564747.1:0-269 GCF_001313825.1 Dinoponera quadriceps | reverse complement strand
AAGAAATACGGGAAAAGTTGAAAAAAAGGAAAAAGGAAGAGGGAAAGAAGAAAAAAACAAAAGAGGGATGCGGCAGTTACGGGAGCACCATGAGGTAACAATAGAATATATATTAAATAAATAAATAAATAAATGTATATACATATTTATTTATTTGTTTATTTATTTTTACGTATTCTTTATTTCTTATTACGTATTGAAGGGGGATTAGAATCTTTTTCAGCGCAGAAGCGTGCAAGATAAACTTAGCCAAGGAATTAACTAAGGAA
>NW_014564746.1:0-812 GCF_001313825.1 Dinoponera quadriceps | reverse complement strand
CATATTATATATGTTAAAGCTTCCAAGATGTGTCTTCTAAGAAATATGCTCAAAGCAATTTTTTTAAGGGTAATCAATTAATCATCATAAGGGTTCGTACGTCCAATGTATTGTTACGTCCTGAACGGTCCAGGACGTGCGTAGCTGGAGCGACTCCGCCACGCTTAACAGCTAATTAAACCAAGGGGGAAGGTGGGACGGTTTTACACGTGGTTCTAAAGTAGAATTGCGGAATAAATAGGAGTATTAAGGAAAGAAACAGGAACAACATAAATTGGAACAAAATAATGTAATTTATTATTATCCTTGTGAAATTTAGACAATTTTAAGTCAAGATGACAACAGATTTTTTTTTGACCCGAAGAGATAAAGTAAGATTTATCTGCGTCAGAGAGTATCGCAATATGGGTGCCAGTTCGCGTTATTACTATTAGTTTATAAAGATGGACTTAAGTTCAATGTCGGTCTGTACAATACAGTAGATAGAATGAGATATTTTGCCCTTGAAAAAAGAGGGAGTTTGGCTGCTGGGCTGAGATTCGCACGATATCTGGAACTAGCGGAAGTGTCACTCAACTTTTTCTGAGGCGCGGCTTCTCGAGAGGGAATAGATACCGAGAGGATTTCACTAAGAACTCGCGAGTCTGACAAAAGAATTAAGAAATTAACTAGCCGAACTGAAGCTAGTTGACTGGGAAAAAACGGTGTACTACTTCTGAAGGAAAATTACTAGTGCTCTCTTGGAGAATTACTACTATTCCTAAAGATGAGGCCTTTATTTATATGCTTGTCCTAGTGTTACGTCCTGGGTG
>NW_014564745.1:0-308 GCF_001313825.1 Dinoponera quadriceps | reverse complement strand
TAAAGCATAAAAATATCATTAATAAGAAAAAAATAATATTTTCGTAATTATATTATTGTGTATATATGTTTTCCTCCATTTCCCCCCAAATTAAAAATTATGTTTTAAGTAATGAAATAAATGTATAGGAACATAATTTTACTTGATAAATATTAAATTTATGAGTGTCTCCTTCATGTGTCATTGAAAATGCGCACTAATAGGCAATATATCCTTAATCGTGATTTTAAAGATTCTTACCTAATATTCCAAATATTTTCTTAGGCGTGCTGTAATAACAGAATACTTCATTCAAGGGGCAAAACAAT
>NW_014564744.1:0-503 GCF_001313825.1 Dinoponera quadriceps | reverse complement strand
TATGCCGGCGGTGCAGTTCAGAGACCAGAAAGGTCACTTTACTCTGACGCGAGCTTACGCAGAGTGGTCCAAATTTAGGTCGGGGTACTGAAATCCATTACCTGGGATGGGACCGCGAGCGGAATAATTGGGGAAAGGGTAGTGAATGCGCAATGGTGAGAATATTAAATAAAGTGGAAAAATTAAGCTGACAATTTCGACATTTATTATTTGACAAACTGGCAAAATTACAATATTAAATAATCGGTAAAATAACAATTCGAAATGACATACGGCGAGGTTACAAAATTAATTCTGTGTGTGTGACGGTGCGTGTATGTGTAACAAGTAAAATATTTAACGAACGTGTCTTAAGGGGAGGGTAGGGATTTAGAGGTAGATGGTTCAGAAAGGGAAGTAGAGAAATCGGATGTAGATAGAGATGGATCTAGGGTTTGTGGGTCAGGTGTCGGAAAACGCGAAGGTGGGCTAAGGTAACATGGGGAAGAAGCTGGAGGTAAAGC
>NW_014564743.1:0-616 GCF_001313825.1 Dinoponera quadriceps | reverse complement strand
GTGATCTGGCGATATGAAAATACTTTGAACGGAAAAAGTACTTTTTCGTTCCGCCGTATTCGAGAGCACGCGGGTTTATCTCGTTCATTGTTTACTGGGATTCTTGAACTGTCCTGACGGCTGTGATAATGTCGCTTTCTCAGGAGGAAGTAAACGTTCAACATTACAGAGCGATCGTCAACCAATACTGATAAGATACTTTACTTCTGGTCGAAGCAATAACATCGGTGATACGAGGGCACGAGTCGAGGATACTGTTTATTGGGTTCACGGGCTGTATCAGGCGCCATCCTGACATTATNCTACTGTCTTTCCCGACGTTACTTTCTACTGTCTCTTTGATACTTTATCTCTTCGTCATTATTGACAATGATTGTAACGTCGACGAGTTACTCAAGTACGTGTTGAAGCTTATCCCTCGGATACCTCAGTGCAGCGCGATCGATCTTTGAGCTTTAGCTTTCTCAGTGAAGCAACCTCGACGACCTGGAAGGTCTTTTTGTCCACTTCAGAGAATGCACTCACGCGGAGCAAGGTTCAAGATGAACGATTCTGCTGTATGTGCGCGTCCGGTAATATCAAGGACAATAGGGAAAGGATATAAAATACGAGCGTT
>NW_014564742.1:0-944 GCF_001313825.1 Dinoponera quadriceps | reverse complement strand
TCTTGTCGATTAATCATTGAACGCATTCGGGTGCCTTAAATAATGATTTCGACAGTTATATCATTTCAAACTAAAGGACATGATAAGAATGATACAGGTGATACATGTTTGTTGCGTGTTGCACAATATGACATATATGCGAGAATTAGACTTTTTGAACCGCCAATGAATAATGAAAACCCTGATATCGAAATACAAAATCTATATATTAATGTCGATGATAATGTGCCAAAAGCATTAGAGAATTGTATGCATACACGTATTATTAATTATTTGCTATACAATAATACGTATAAAGGATCGAGTGATAATAAGCAATTTCAATGCAACAACATATACTTTATTTTATTATGTCTTATTATTATATATAACATTATTCATAAATATATTCATTAATTTTTTCAGGACAAAACAAAAAAACAAAGTTTTCATATTAATACTGAGAAATAACGCGTTCATTAAAATGATATTAGGTTGGTGCATATGNTGATTGTATAAAACTGTATATCTTTCTTCAAAAGCTGTTTATTCAATCAAAGTATGCTCCATTCGCTTCAATACACTTCTCCCAACGAGATTTTAAAGCGTAGATGCCTGTCTTAAAAAAATTTTGGTCTTTAGAATTAATAAACTCTGATATCGAGTTTTTTAGACTGTCTTCATTTTCATGGTGTTTGCCTCTTAAAAACAGCTCTAAATGCTTGAAAAAATGAAAATCGGTCGGCGAGAGATCCGGTGAATATGGTGGATGCTGCAAAACTTCATATTCCAGTTCGTTCAGTTTCGCAATTGTTTTGTGCGATGTGTGCGGCCGAGCGTTGTCATGGAGCAGTAGCGGGCCATGCCGATTCACAAGCGATGGGAATACAATTTTTAACTTATCGTGCATCTCATAAATGTACTGGCAGTACTTTTCGGCCGTAATTGTCTCCCCAGGTCGAAGG
>NW_014564741.1:0-244 GCF_001313825.1 Dinoponera quadriceps | reverse complement strand
TCTTAGGAATTTTTCGCCAAAGTCTATAGTTTTCTAGAAAAAAATTCGTCATATTGAAAAACACAATTTCTCATTTAGGCCGCAATTTCGCTTCACCAAAAAATTTTCAAGGCACATCTGACCATACCAAATCAAATTTTAGATCATTATTCCAACATCTAAACAAGTTTGAAAAGTATAAAGAAATGTACAGTTGTCGAAAAATCGTTTTTAACTAGATATCTTAACGAAGAAAGACGTTTCT
>NW_014564740.1:317-600 GCF_001313825.1 Dinoponera quadriceps | reverse complement strand
TGTATGATGACTCGCTCACCCGCTCGCCACCGGAAGCTCGCCTCTCCTCTCTTGGAGCTCCTTTCTGGACACAGCTACGCTCCGGCTTCTCGCACGCTCTTTCGCTCGTTTGCTCGCTCGTTCGCTCGCACCTCCGCTTCGCACGCCTGCGGGCTGCACAGTGACGAGCCTCGCTTGTCCCGTCTCGTATGAGCAACCGCCTCAGGGATCTATCGCCGCGCCACGCGGCTCCTGATTGGTTCCTTCGGCCAAATCATTTGTCTTACGGATGTTCGCGGGATTT
>NW_014564740.1:0-293 GCF_001313825.1 Dinoponera quadriceps | reverse complement strand
TTTCGACGCTTGTTCGCCTGTTCTTTTCTGGACGGAATCCGGCAACTGTTTAGGGATCGCAGTCGTTCCCGAGGACTCCCGGGCGCGCCTACCGCGGGATCCTGATCTGCGACCGGGTCGCGGGACCTTGCGCCTCTCTTTCTCAAAGTGGCCATCTCGCTTTCCGTTGCCATTCCTCCGTCCTGGCGCATCTCTCTCCGTCCCTCCGCATCTTTCTCTAGTTTCTTCTCCGTCGGCTCTTCCCTTCGTATTCCAGGCTCGCGGATTTCTCCACTCAAAAAAAGAATCATTAA
>NW_014564739.1:0-851 GCF_001313825.1 Dinoponera quadriceps | reverse complement strand
ATATATATATATATATATATATATATATTGTTACGTTTCGAGGTATTCCAAAATCTCCCCCTTTCTTTTTTGCTTTTCTTTTTCTCTCTCCTTTTCCTACGCTCTACTTTCGCCCCGGTAGTTACTTGTTGCTGTCGTACAAGGCGCATTTCTGAAATCGGTCCTGAATTCAATTATATTAGGTTATAACCCTCACCTTATCGCTTGTCAATTACCTCATTGTTGTAAAAATGTTACAATTAGTATGTTTTCGCATTCCAACCAATAAGGTATTTATTTATTTTTTTAATTAAGCTCACCGTGAATCTTGACAGCATGTATGACGTACATACGACCGATAAGGTGACCAATGCATCTTAATTTGTAGTCGGGTCGGAGAATAGACTAGTATCCAACCTTTCAGAAGCTAACGATACTTTGTTTAAATAATTCACACTTCTTACTTACCTTTTCTCGAGCTTATTAATTTCAGTTAAATTACCTACCAAATAGCGGAAATATCGTTACGCAGACTGATCTCCAAATTTTAAGCAAAATAAGAATCTCTTCAGAGATCAGCCTTGAAGACTTCGTGCCTTATCAATACTTAGCGCTGCAGGTGCCTGGTCACGACACCTGACACCGCGCGCAAGAACATCGCCGTCTGCGACAACCGTCGCAAAATATAAACCTGCGGCTAGCGAGTCATTATCATACACAAACACAGCGTAAACGGCGCGTCGAATTTTTTACCGATATCGATTTAAATTAACAATATCGCTCTGAGTGAGAGATTTGCTTATGCTCATGGTTTATGTTCTCATAATCCATAAAGCAAACCTGAAATGTGCCTTATGATACTCTTGGAGTGG
>NW_014564738.1:0-896 GCF_001313825.1 Dinoponera quadriceps | reverse complement strand
ATTATTATTCATACTCCATTATTTCATTTTCAATTTTAATTTTCATTATAGCAATATATTTTTTTTAATTAACTAAATAATTATTATATGATGATCATAGTATAAAATGAAACATATGAATATTATGAATGGGCAAGATGTAACGCATTTATACATTTGATTGTAAATTATTTAATTATAAATAATCGTTTTTATCTTTGTTAATGCTTAGATTTTATATTCTTTAAGTTGTTGTAAGCATAACGATGAGACATGTCGATGACCATAAATGAAGGCCAGGGCTCGAATTACCAAACGTCGCTTTGCGGAAATGCAACCCTGCATTCTGGCAAAGAAATTATCGAAAATCAAGATGGTCAGCGTCAACACTCAAATGACGCTGACACATCCAAACCGTCCCCTTTGATTAAGACAGGAAGAGGATAAAAGGGGACTTGATACCGACTCCTTTCGCTTTAACGCGCTGTGAAGGGAACCCCACATTACCCGCGACGACTCGCTCCGCGCAACAAAATTACAATATGAAAAATTATATTTATTATTCATAAATAATAGTTATATTTGTATTTTATTGTGTTGGACTGACATCATAATAAAATAATAATATAAAAATATATGAAAATTATTTTTTGTGTGCATAATGAAATTTATTTTCAATCCTTGTCATCTTATCCATATGTTGGGTAAAATGATAAAATCGACATGTTTTTAAAATATTTAAATTAATCAAAATTCTAATTTATAAATTTTTCAGTTTATGAAAATAATAGATTAGGCTTTATCATCTCAGGAAAAAATTGATAATTATTTTTATACAACTACGAAAATGAGGTAATATCGACGAATTTTAAGACCTAAAGACATCATTTTATTTTATTTTCTCCGATATGCTAGGT
>NW_014564737.1:0-1134 GCF_001313825.1 Dinoponera quadriceps | reverse complement strand
GTCTTGATTTCACAAAAAAACGCTCACTTCATACCGGTACACCTGGTATGTTGATAATTTATCATTAATTATTCATGAGACATAAACATTTTTTTATAAATCCGTAATAAATAAATTATGATCGTATAATCGGTCGATTATTTTTCCCGTTTATTATTTTCGTTATCTCTGAAATGACAATTGATCAATTCGCAACATTCCTCAAGTAAGCTCATAAGTCACGAAATTTTAACCAAAATTAAATACAGCTGGTTCTATAATGCGGGTTATCCAACTGTTACGTCCTGGGAGTCCCGGAAATTATGAATCTCTCTTTTTAATTATATGGTTGGGAAACAGACGAACTTCGGGCAAGCGCTACTGTAACAAAGATAAGATTACATTGGCCGCCGCTAAACGTGCCGTATGGTTCCCAATGCGTTTATCATTCATTCGGCCTTCATGTAAGGTATGTAGTTTATTTACATCCTGGGTACACCGGGGACGATAGATTCCTTTTTTATATAACTAAGATATCTTGCCGCCTCTACGTTAGGCACGTATGTGTCCATATTGGGTACCTAGATAGCAGCGAATTCCTTCTTTTATGATTGTAAAACAAACAGATTTGATCAAGCGGTTTATGAAAAGATACGAGTACACGCCGCCTACATATGTCATAAGGCTCTCGATGGGGCTGCGATTTATCCACCCTTGTATACAGTCGGTAGAACAAAGGTCCTTCTATGCGATTAGGTTCTTAAAATTGTTTATATCAATACTAGGAATTTTCCGGAGTAACCGTCTTCCACGCAACCTCCTCTCATTAGTGGACGTTATCCACCACCCCCAAAAATCTGCTCTGTATAAACCCCAGTCTCTTGCCGCGAGACACATTTGGTTTTTTCTTTTGAACGTCTCGTCACGTATCATCGTTGTTGCGATTCTCAGTCCTTTATTACATAGTCCTCAACTGTGCAGAGGCTTTAATCTTCACTACGCGGTTCAGCAGCACTTGAAAATAATTATTCACATATCTCGCGATTAATCCGACCGACCAATTCGAATATTACCGCGAGTGCAACCATCCGAACGGCCAGACGACCGGACTCTTGAGAGCAGGACCAGCCGACCGAAAAGGTTCCACATCCGCAA
>NW_014564736.1:314-693 GCF_001313825.1 Dinoponera quadriceps | reverse complement strand
TTGCCAAGCTCCGCGACGACACTGAGTCGCAGGGAACGGTGATCCGCACTGGACGCTGCCGGAGAGTTCCTACTCCACTGGTGACCTTACCTATCTGATAACCCGACCGATTCGCTACGTCCACCACGTCTTTCGGTCCTCTGCCTGAAAGAACAAGTCCACTACTGCGCTCAAGGCCACAACTATGGAACATTCTTCCGATGCCAAGGCGTAAAAGACCAATCTATCACCAAGGACGACCTTACAATGCCCACTACAGACAAAACCAAATGGCACGCTACGCATATTATCACTGCTCCGTCCACTCCAGTGCTATGGAAGACGAAAGCAGTGTCTCCGAGCGCTCTTATATACCCGCCAGCAAGCGAACTTGCTCGCC
>NW_014564736.1:0-212 GCF_001313825.1 Dinoponera quadriceps | reverse complement strand
GTCCCTTGTTAATATAAAATCTGAACTTCGAAATTATTCCATACCTATGAATCTCGTCTCCTCATCGGTATTCCAGTTGAAAACTTGCCCTAAAGGACTTGGAATTTTCGAGCTATTGTAATTTTTCTTACTTACTACAAAAGAATTCGCATTATAGAAAGGCGAGTTTCGCTCCCTGGATCCTTGATTGCTCTTAAATGGAAATTCTGCAA
>NW_014564735.1:0-690 GCF_001313825.1 Dinoponera quadriceps | reverse complement strand
ATAATGTTTATTCTTTCATTTTTCATTCGGACACGTGCTTATATGCACGTAGCTGTGCCCTGCGGTTATATAATCTGCATTTTTATTAATTTTACCGTCAACAGACGTATTTATATTAAGGGCATAAGAAGATGAATATGCAATCATTGATATATATATATATATATGTATATTTATATTTATATATGTATATACGATAGTGGATTTTTTATAATATTACCAGGTGTATGTATAAGTTTTTCCCGGTTTAACTAAGAGATGGCGCCAGCGAAAAGTACGCAACGTATTAATTTGACACATACGTCATTTTGTTCGTCTGACATTTAAAACTACAAACACACACAAGTTGAGTCCGCCAAAAACTNAAAAACTAGCGTCTTTGTTTTATCGTTCAGTGATCATGTCGAGTTTTGTGCATGAAAAAGAACATTTGCGGTACGCATTGCTTTTCTTATTTAATCAAAAGAAAAAGGCTGTTGAAAGTCATCGTTTGATGGTAGAAACATATGGTGAACACGCTCCATTGATTAGAACATGTGAGACATGGTTTCGACAATTTAAAAATGGTGATTTCAATGTGAAAGGCAGTGAGCGTTCTGGTAGACCACAAAAGTGCGAAGACGAGCAATTGCATGAGTTACTGGATGATGACCCAACTCAAACTCAACGGCAATTAGCAGAAGCATTACA
>NW_014564734.1:0-577 GCF_001313825.1 Dinoponera quadriceps | reverse complement strand
TTAGTGGTGAGAGGCGAGGGGACTCACCTTAAAAAAGCACCCCGAAAATAAAGTTTAAAAACGTACTGCAACCTCCTCGTAAACTTCGGAAACTATAAGTTTTGTATAGGCCAACTGCAGACGTCCTTAATGGAAATATCATATATTGTTATATATATTATTATACCATAATATGCTAAATAAACGTTAGGTAATAATAAAATTTTTAATTCTATCAATTTTCTTGGCAAACGAAACATTGCAATACTGCAAAAAAGCTAGTATGTAAGTTCCATTGTAACGATCACCGAGCGCAACGACACGTCGGGGCCACGGTCGCCTGGTCAGTGCGGCGCGCGGCNGCAGCGTTGCGCGTATGATTATTATTTTTAACTATGTTCCCCACAGCTGACCAATTTGACGAAAATATATGTTAAAGTAGAGAATCCAAAGATATTTTCGCGTAAATATAGAAAGTGGTCACTCAAAAGTATCACAAGAAAAAAAATTCATAAATAGTTAAAAAATTTTTTTACCGGGTTTTCTTTCATCACAAAAATTACAAAAAATTTTCTTAAACCTACCTCAGCGATGTTTA
>NW_014564733.1:0-1045 GCF_001313825.1 Dinoponera quadriceps | reverse complement strand
GACTGGGAATGAGAAATGGGTCACATACGACAACATTGTGCGAAAACTATGGTGATCAAAGCGCGGTGAAGCAGCTCAAACGGTGGTCAAACCAGGACTAACGGACAGAAAAGTTCTGCTGTGCATTTGGTGGGACTGGAAAGGAATCATTTATTATGATTTGCTTCCATATGGTCAAACACTAAATTCGGATTTCTACTGTCAACAACTGGATTGTTTGAAGCTAGCGATTGACCAGAAACGGCCAGAATTGTCCAACAAGAGAGGTGTTGTGTTCCATCAGGACAACGCCAGGCCACACATGTCTATAGTGACTTGCCAGAAACTTCGGGAGCTTGGTTGGGAAGTTTTGATGCATCCACCATATAGTCCGGCACCAAGCGATTACCATGTTTTTCTTGCATTGCAAATCTTCCTTAGTGAAAAGAAATTGGCATCAAGAGAAGATTGTAAAAATCGATTACTAGAATTTTTCACCAATAGAGACCAAGACTTCTATGAGAGAGGCATTATGAAGCTACCTTTAAAATGGCAACAAATTATAAAACAAAACGGTGCATATTTGACTCAAATCGGACAATCCGAAACATGTTAAATACAGTCTTGAAGTTTACGTAAAAATAATGGATTTCTTTTTCCCCAACCTAATATATATATATATATACATAATATATATACACACACAAATTTTTATTTTAAAAAGTTTAATAGCAAAAAGTATTGAAATAATTAATACAAAATAGCAAGTACGGAAGCGAAAAAATGATAATTTAAGAAAGACGTTGTATGGTTCGAAGACAAGTCTTTATAAAATCAGCTCAGCTCAGAATGTGTCAAAAGAAACACAATTCGAGTTGATCATCGAGTGAATGATTTGTTAAATTGTTTTGTTCGTTGTCATCAATTTTCGAAACTTTACCTGTCTTTCACGGACGCACATGTCTCCGCGACTTCGAGACTCGGACCACGCTTCTTGATGCGCGCATTATCGTGCTCATCGCAACGACCAATCAGGCAAGGCAATATCCGAAAATAACACTCGCAT
>NW_014564732.1:0-989 GCF_001313825.1 Dinoponera quadriceps | reverse complement strand
CGTAGTTACTGTTTTGGACTAGGCGATTATAACCGTATAACTACTATAATAGTTACAAGATTAATATGTCTTAAAACGTTTCTATTGATAAACGTTACTTCATATTTAAAAAAAAGTCACCGTAGGAAACCTTTGTTATCTTCGTATTCCATTAACGTTTTGATGCTTGCCATTAACAAATCGTCATAGCCCAGAAATTCATTTAGGATCAATCTTAAAAAAGCATCGCCTAAACGTTTGTCGTTTAATGAATCCAAAGTAACGATCTTAACTGGGATGTTCAATCTTTGCCGAGCTGCAGGCGATAATCGCAAGAAATTGTATTCTAATGAATATTCCACGATGTATCCATCATCTGAAAATATAAAATTAAAAAATGAATCATGAAAAATAAAAATATGACAAAATATTTTTTGTGTTTTAAGTAAATACAATTAATCATACTCTAATTCTTACAGATAAAATCCACGATGAAGTATTTTTTGTACATTTCTCATAGATTAATTTAAATATTTCAAAGAATAACTATATATTTTTTTGTAAACTATTTCTTAATTACGAACTACTAAAATATTATCAATATTTCCACGAGATATTTGAGAAAAAATATATTATTCCGCAAAATATTATATAATTTTATTTAATAATTAAAAAACAAATATTTATCATCAAATCAGGGGATATATATATACTGTTTTCCTTGGCTACATTTAAACCATTTTAAAGTATATATAATTTATTTTGTTGGAGTAATTTATCTGCTCTAGCCGTTTTATCAGCATCTAATGCACGATTTTTTAACGACTGTATAACATTATCTTCACTTGAGCGATTCACATCAGGTGTTTCCGTGGAATTACCCTCCGTATGTGCAATAGATAACTCTTCATCAGATGGCTAAAATATATCATTTTGTTACTAATTTAAATACCTAAAAGTCTAAATGAAGAATATAACTACAGTAGTAAGTGTGAGACTAAATGTATATA
>NW_014564731.1:0-878 GCF_001313825.1 Dinoponera quadriceps | reverse complement strand
CTATTATTATTCTTCTTTGTATTTCGCTGACCGAACGGCATTCTTTGAAATTCGTCGTTTACTATCCGGGAGGGACACCACCATTTTGTTTGCGTCCTTATCTGCGACGTGGGGGATTGCGTCACCCCGTTTCATTGTACTTACCTGTACACATGTATATACTTACTCGTTATACATACCTATCTACTTAACCATAGCTTAGTGTTGAGTTATAATTATTCTTAGATTCCGTTTATTGACAACGCGCTTCTATGTACGTGTCCGCGGGACCTAAAGCTTAGTCCCCAACGACATTAGAGTGCGCTCCCGGTATTAAACCTTCGTGTTGAGTGCGCTAGCGACGGGCCAATAGATCTACGCCCGATCGGGAGCGATCGTTGTATTCAGCCGGCCAAATACTAGTCGGAAATTTAACTCTTACCCGGAAAACGCGTTTTTCGTTTCGATCAATATTAACCGTAGTGCCTGTGCGTATCTCAGGAACCAACCATACGATTTCTTTGTAGTTTAGCATAATTATTCTTTGTTTACTATAGTTTTGATTTATCCAGCCAGATATTCGTTATCTATTTTAATAAACCGTTTATTAGTTAAAACGTGTACATTTTCTACCTCCGTGCATAAGACTTCTACCCTAGCGTCCAGAGATCGAACTAGCAACCTCGGAGACGATAGAAACACAGAAGGAAAGGACCCGCCGTCCTTTTGTTAGATTCGAGCATTACTGTGGGGACTTGGCTAGGTCCAGCTCTGCGGGCTCATAGGTTTGGGCGTCTCCCATACTAAAGACGTCCTGGCCACCGTGAGGTGATAGCGAGCGGTGAGGATCACTCAGGGCAGTGAGACGAAAGGTCAGGATCGGTTGGAAGACCATCCGA
>NW_014564730.1:0-1013 GCF_001313825.1 Dinoponera quadriceps | reverse complement strand
GCACAACGATAATCATAAACGAAGGTTCAAATTACCGAACGTCGCTTTGTGGAAAAGCAACCTTGCATTCATAAGATATATCGATGAGCGTGAACGAAAGCTACAGCTCGAATTACCGAACGTCGCTTTGCGGAAATGCCACCTCGCATTCTGGCAAAAGAAATATCAAAATCAGGATGGTCAACGTCCACATTCACGTGGCGCTGACACATCCAAATCGTCCCCCCTGATTAAGACAAAGGAAGAGGATAAAAGGGGATGTAAGACCGGCGCGGGCGCGATTCTAACTCTCAACTCTCGAGCACCGACACGCTGTCGGACGTATACGTAAAATTGTAACGGCAATCAAATAATAAAGACAAGTTCAGTTTTTATCAATTGAAGAAACACTTTATTAACCATCGCGCCTCACCACCTTCTCCTGCTCTACTGCTCTGTACCGGGCAACCCCACCGCGACGTTTTGGATTCGCAACAAATGTGGTGGCAGCGGTGGGATCTGCCCTCCAGTAACAGTCTGCAATAGAAAAAGGAGAAGGAATCTGTGAAAAAGCAATCGCAAATAACAGAGTGGTGAGCAACAATTCTTGGGACGATTAAACAAGGGGAACGAAAAACTATGTGGCAACCTAGAAGGAACGGACGTCGGAGCTATGATCACCTACATGAACCAACCACGATAGTAGAGGAGGCGACGACTCAGCAAAAACAGCAGAAACGACCTACCTCAACGCAGCGATCAGCGCCAGGCAACTCGACGTCGGACAATCGGAACACCGATAAGGAATCGTACGAAAACAAGACAGCGCGACCCGTCGACATGCGTTCCGTCTTCTTAATGTAAGTCCTAATCTAATACACACAAACGTATACACATACACACCCCACGCGAGAAGCCAAACCGTGCACGTAAATGTCTGAAGGTAGTAATATATCGCGTAACCCGTGCAAGAATAGATCCTGGTTGCATAGCGCAACTACGGCGTATATACTAAGACAGCTAGCCGAACGAGT
>NW_014564729.1:0-1242 GCF_001313825.1 Dinoponera quadriceps | reverse complement strand
AGTGTTTTGATTTCACAAAAAAACGCTCACTTCATACCGGTACACCTGGGTATACAGGGTTTCTCAGACTAATAGGGACAAACTTCGTGAATGCATAAATTGCGCGGAACGCAAAAATGCACGGATTGAATAAAAAAGTTCTCTACTATCTTGTAAACAACACGCAAATTTTCAAGTTATTAATTAAAGAAGCGTGTACATGGCTATTTTCAATAATTAATAACTCGAAATTTTACATACTGTTTGCAAAATGGACTTGCTTGTTTACTTCGATCTGTTCTACGTCCTCACGAAGTTTGTCCTTATTGGTCTAGGACACTCTGTATATACAGTGTACAATTGTTGATCCTGAGGAAATGCGTAGAACAAAATTACGGGAAATAAGAAAGATGGGAAAATGCACATCTCTCGCGGAATTATTTCTCTAAACCGGAGCGTGGAAATATTACATGTCAACATTTCAGAAAAAATTTTGGCCTAAATGACAATATAATGCGAAATATAATATTATTCTTTATCATTTTTTTTTACTAACACGTTTACTAATTATACATTTTTATGTAATATCTATTTTGTAAATCTATATAAAATTTAGAATTAGTACACATTTGCGCGATACGCGAATATTCGCGACACAGTTTTATCGTCTCGCTTACAACGAAATGTTGGAAATTGAACGCTTGGCACGCTAAGAACGCGAGTTTATAATCGCAACATTGCTAGAAAGTCTGCGGGTTAAGCACCCGCGGAATACTCGGTTGTTGTACCATGACCAGTCAGCCTCTACTGCCAGAGAGGCTCCTTGACGCCGCGGTAGCAGTAACAACCTACGGTCTCGGACTGACAGAACGGTTTATGTTGACCATTAATCAGACGGACGCGTAAATTACGTTAATCGCTCAAAACTCGTGGTATTAGACTGAACTTTCCGATCTTTGAAATATATCGGACCAACCGGTTATTTAAATAAGTAAAATTNTAAGTAAAATTTATGCATTAATTGTGCAAAACATATCTGATAATCCTGACGCTTCGTTTTTGTAGCTGTTATCGATGTAAATTTATTCAACCGCCCATGAGTCATTTATTTTCGCTTCGAAGGAGGCATTTGCATGTTCAATTTTTTTCATGAGATTTAATTTTAAAGAATAAAAGGAAAATATTGCACAATAACCATTATAAAATATAGTTTTCATTTTCACATTGTATTAAAGCACATTGAATAAAAGTTCTCTCTCTTTC
>NW_014564728.1:0-2767 GCF_001313825.1 Dinoponera quadriceps | reverse complement strand
TGTAGCAAACGACGTAGGATAATTTAATAAACGGCTTATTATTTCCACGCGCATTCGATCATTCGCTCACTCACTCACTCACTCACTCACTCATTCACTCACACGCTCGCACCCTTGCACTACAAAGACTCCTGGACATCCGGCGAGCTACGCCAGGGCTACCGACACCGAAACACGGTCGACCAGCGAAACCAGCAACGACCACCCCGTCGGCCGGGACGGGACGAACGTCCACCGATCGACGGAGGCCGGGTCGCAAACTATTGGGTTCGCAGTAGTTCAACGGCGCGCGCTTTCCGCGGGATTCTTCTTTTCCCGCTTTGCAATCGGGTCGCGGGACCTTGCATCTTTCTTAGCGCAAGGTGGCCATCCCGCTGTCTGTCGCCAACCGTCCGGGCGAAGATATCCCCGTCCTCCGGCGTGTCGTTCTAACCGCTCTCTCCGAGCCCTTGCTTCCTTACGTTCTTGGCTCTTTCCGGCAGCTACGTTTCCTTTCTGTTTCCTCTCGTCCGGTGTCCTGGCTCATGATGTGATCATACACTAAAAAAATCTATAATAGCCGCGGGTTGCGTCTCGTGCAATAACGGTGCACAACAGTCAACTTATTAAATTCGGTCGCCTTCTCTCATGAGAAGGCGCGAGTTTCCGGCTCATCCTCGGCTAGGCTACGGCCTAAGTAATGAGCAAAAATTTGCATCGTCACAATATACAAAAAAACATAAAAAAATTAGAGGAAAAAATGTATTATAAGAAATATAAGAAGTACAGATATAAATAACATATATAATCTTTATTGTTTTTATATATTATAATTTTTTAAATGTTTTTGTATATATACATTACTTTTTATTTTTGCGTCTACCATGTTTTAGATAGGATACAAATAAAAAAAAGACAAGAAAATCGAGTGGGGTTTTTATTACCTTATCACTATCGAATGTTCCAGCAAGTATTTATTTCTTGCATATTGGCGATAATTCTTGAATTATGTAGATTATTTTAAAAGCACAAATCGTATGTAAGAATATTAATATTAAGCCCGAAATATCACAGTCGATGTTAATAAATATATTTATGTAATTAAATTTTGGTTATCAACTAATATCCTTTTTTTTCCATTAAGCTCATAACTTCACACTGCATGAAAAATTAATAAATTTCAAATATTTCAAAATTTATTAATTTTTTTAATATCTTTTTACTCTCAAAGCAATTAAAGAAGTATTATTTTGTTGATAACAGTCTTGGGAAAAAAGCAGCAATACAAGGGATCTAACACAAACCTGTGATTTTGCAAGCAGTCATTTTCCCGCGTAACCACGCGCCACTTTGAGATTCGATTTGATCAAGCCTGTGTCATTCGGTGTTTGTTTTCGTGCTGGATAAAGGTACTATGCTTTGATTGATGTATTTCCATCAGATATGCATTAATAAACATTTATTAAAATTTTTCTTAAATAAGATATTCAGACCCGAACTTAGTGTTTTATGTGAATTTCCCAGTTTAATCGCGATTACAAATATAATGAATGCACATTCTACTTCAATTATTCAGTGAGCTCTAGTATTTGATTGACATGTTTAGTTTTAAAATATACACAAATTAGATGTAAAAGTTTACTGCGCGCTCTGTCATAATATTGGATGTTCCACTAATGTCACATGCGAGGTCTGTTTCGAAAGTATCCGATTTTTGCCTATCTCACGGAAAAGAACTACTCCGGAGTGATATGAACAATATCACCTTTGAAATAGCCTCCTTTCGAAGTAATGACTTTTTTCCACTCACTTCCAGAAGCAGTCCTGGAAGTCGTTTGAGTTTCGTTTTTTGTGTTAACCAATAGTTTCCTTGTTGCATTTCGTTTTATTTCCTTAACGTCGTCAAATGTTTTGTCTTTTCACTTTTGCCCTTCAACGGATTTCTTAAATTAGGAAATAACCAGAGAAGTCACGGAGTTTTATTTGGACTTACGGGGGTTGGCAAAGTTTAATAATGCCGTGTTCAGTCTAAAGAATCCTGAGTGAGGTGAGCATTCGTGGAACAAATTTTGTAATTAGGCGACTTATTCCCAGATCTTCAGTCAAAATGAAAGAAACAATAGGTTTTTGGATGCTAAGGTTCTCTTTTAAATCTTCTAACTCTATGCAAACAATGATTTTCGTTGATTTTGGCTTGCACACATCCCACATTTTTCGCTGTTCTCGATGTAGGAGGTTGTCGGAACAAGGATTAATGTAAATTAACAAGAGAACAGTCGGAACAGTATCACAACGATTTTGATGTGTCTTGGATATGTTGTAGAACATCAAAAAGTAAAAGCCTCATATTTTTTTAGCGGCGTATCTCGATGTATAAGGTTTGAAACAACACCTTGAAAAAACGGACGCTTTTATTTTTAGCAAATATATTTTAAAGAAGTATATGGAAGAATGTCTTATATAAAAATTTTATAGTATTTTATACTCTTAGCCACAATGTATTCAATTTGTTTTTTAATGTTAAATTTGTTTATGCCTCTCTCCCCTTTTACTCGTTACTTTTGCAAATTTTTTAATTTTTATCACAATTAAAATTATAGAGGATTAAATGCTATATCCATTCATATATAATAATAGAAAGTGATCACAAATAAATATTTGGAAAACGTCATAATAATATAGTGTCATTAGTGTTATAGGCGCCGCATTGTGCGAGTAACTACCATTACGTTGTTTTATTTTTCATCAGCTATGCTTCATAACTGTTTATGTATATTTTCTCATACAA
>NW_014564727.1:0-670 GCF_001313825.1 Dinoponera quadriceps | reverse complement strand
GGAGTGGGATTACACGGCATACAAAAATTTTGTGCATTCATGGATCTTCTACGGCCGATTTTTCATTCATTTTAAGACTCTGTAGTGAAATGTATTCATGGTGGTGCGGAAATAATGTGTGAGCAAAGTATGAAGAGAGCTGCTCAAGAGGAAAAAGGAAAAACCGATGAATCGAGTAACTCCGGAGAAATAGCTGTGTCCGGTGATGGATCATGGCANATGACGAAAACGAGGATTCTCGTCGCTTTTTGGATTCGTCTCGCTAATTGGATGGAAGACTGATAAAGTTGTGGACGTTTCTGTAAAATGTAAGTACTGTAAAGCATACGAATTTTGGAAAACGAAGGAAGGTACAGCAAAGTACGAGGAATGGTTGGAAACCCTTGCCGACAAATGCCAAGCTAACCACGAGGGCTCTTCGGGCCTCATGGAAGTCAATGCTGTTTGCGAAATGTTCCAGCGCTTTGAATCTTTACACAACCTGAAATATACTAGCTATATCGGAGATGGAGACTCTAAGACATATACGGGTATTGTAAATTCATCACCTTATGGAGATTCAATTATCCAGAAGAAAGAGTGTATTGATCACGTCCAGAAACGCATGGGTACGCATCTCCAGAATTTAAAAAAGAAAACAAAGGGCCTCGGCGGAAAAGGTAAACTAACT
>NW_014564726.1:299-591 GCF_001313825.1 Dinoponera quadriceps | reverse complement strand
AAATATCGAGGACTAGGACTTTGAAAAAATATCAGCAGAGCTTCGGGAGAAATTTGGCATCTCAGGCTGTTAAAAAATTACTGAAAGAGAATTGGAGACACACTGTACAGAATGTTTAATGTGAAGAAATTGATTGTTATAAATCACAACAAATCTACTGCGCCAGAGGTAACTTGTGTGATGTTAGAAGATTTTGTGCATGTCTTGGAGAACCCTTGGAAATATCGAATGATATTAAGTAAGATTACAGTTTGTAATAAAAGTTTCACAGAAATATTCATCTATATTTATA
>NW_014564726.1:0-203 GCF_001313825.1 Dinoponera quadriceps | reverse complement strand
TCGACGTTTCATCATAAAATGTACTTCAATTTGTAATAACACATATAATATTTTCATCGTTACAAATAATATGTTTGAAACAAGTTTAATATGTTTGAAACAAAGATTATATTTCTTCCAAATTTTTCCAACTTGTTTTCTCTTTGACGTTTTTTCTTTCAAAAGACAGTATAAACTACTATACAGTGTGTGTACTTGAGAAC
>NW_014564725.1:0-517 GCF_001313825.1 Dinoponera quadriceps | reverse complement strand
AGTATTAACTTTATAAGTTACAAATATCTAAGTTCTCGAATAACCAATTTTTTTTTAATTGCACAAACAACGAATTAGATAACACAGCTCCACAAAAAAAAAATTTCATTGCCAGGGATCTGACTATGTATACCATATGTTTTTTGGGTCGCTGAAACCGAATCCATAGTCGAAATTTCTCTGTCAGATCCGGTTTTTTTCTTAACCTCAAGAAACAGGCCATAGACCATGAAATTCAGGCTCAAAATTATATAATTCGATAAAAACCCAAACAAAATTCCATAATCATATATTTCATCAATTTCATAATCATATAATTTCAAAACTCTATAACCTCAAAAATCCCATAACCTTATGATCCTAAAACCCCTAAACCAAGTAAAAAAAAGACTTACATGCACTGAAGCAGGGTAAATCAATATTTGAAACAGATTTGTTTCAATCTCACTTCCACTCAACTTCAAAACACTTCAATCTCACTACCACTCAACTTCAAAACCACGTAATCCTAAAACCT
>NW_014564724.1:0-510 GCF_001313825.1 Dinoponera quadriceps | reverse complement strand
AGACGTGCTTTCCTTTAATATTCATCTTAAGGTATGATCATACATTTTTTATGGGGTTTGCGTCTAAAAAGGATGTCGACCAATCCTTCGTAGTTATGCCAATTTTGAGCTACCACGCAGTACATAGCGACTAAAATTTTTCGGTTCATTATCTTCTTGCAGTAATCATTTCGTTCTGTCCTCACCAAAAATTCTTTTAGCAGACCTTAATAAATATTTTTTGTAAAATATATTGGTTTGGCTAATAAGTTCGTTCGATTTTTTTGACTGGTATAAAATACAATTTATTTAATATACAAAATATATACTAATCAATAATGTATTAACCATTCTTTTCTATGACTTCTTGCCATCTTTTTACCAATTTCATAATCCCACATTCATAAAACGTCTGAGGTTTACCGGCAAAAAACTGATCCAGTGGCGTTTTAACAGCTTCATTATTAGCAAAGTTTTTCCCGTTTAGAGAATTTTGCAGCAACCGGAACAAATGATAATCAGAGAGTGCCT
>NW_014564723.1:0-517 GCF_001313825.1 Dinoponera quadriceps | reverse complement strand
AAATTGATTTCCTTTACGTTTTCCAGTGTAACTACCGTATTTGATCGGAAAGTTCAAGTCGGAAAATGAATTCGCATTAGTTCACATTTTCTTCTGTAGAAACGAAAAGTACGCTCGTCGCTTGAATTCCTCAAGGCTGCAGCATGGAAATAACATAATAAAGCAGAATATTTCAATCACATTTTTCAGTTTGCATCGTTTCACGATTTAACATAAAACAACGCAAGCTTCACTTGACAAGCACGTTACTTCGCCTATTACACGCGAACTCGCAAGTTTCGCTCGCAGATTGATTTCTTTGACGTTTTCTCATGGAACTAGCGTATTTGATCGAAAAATTCAAACGGCAACGTGGGTTTGCATTAGTTCACGTTTTCTACTGTAGAAACGCAAGAACCGCTCGACGATTGAATTCTTCGACTCTGTTACATTGAAATCTCATAATAAAATAGAACATTACTATCACACTCTCCAGTTTGCTTTCTTTCACGATTTAAGGGGAATAAACCAAAGTTTT
>NW_014564722.1:0-4156 GCF_001313825.1 Dinoponera quadriceps | reverse complement strand
ATTTTTGAAAAAACACAAAATTCACGATACTTTTTGAACAGACCTCGTAAATGAGAATATAAGTTTTGATTTGATACTCATTTTTTTTGATATATAATTAATTCTTCATCCATATGAGTAAATATCTCAATCAATTAGAATAAATTTGTTTCTCTGACGGTGGAGTCACATTAGATTCACTTTTCAATTTCAAACGAAAAATTCACTCGACGAGTCGGAGTGTGGAAAATTCGCTCTTTATATTTGCGAAACATCGTTCGAATTCGAATAGCTTGGCTGTCGCTTTAATTCCAAGAGAGACTCCGACGGGAAAAATTTCGAAGATACATACCACAAAAAATAACCAGACCATGTGGCAATTGTTGAGAAACGATTCGCCGGCGGTGTGATTCTTCTGCAACGGCCAGATAGAGATCAGTTTGGAGGCCATTCGGACGGGCTTGATGAAATTATCGTATTCGTCATCGACATATTCTCGACTCTGCATCGCTTCTTTTGGCGGTGTCCTATGATTGGCCCGCGGTACCTGACGACGTGACCGCGACCCACGACTTTCCACGACTGCGGAAAAGCCGGAAGTTCGAGGTCGATCGAAACCTTCTTCGGCGATCTCACCGGCGGCGAAATGCGAACATGCCACGAAGGTGCCAATCTTCCCCTCCCCGCCATTTTCGAAATTTGATAAAATGCGACGATAGGATAACAACCAGATATCATAGGTAGCATAAATGCCCGAAGTTCTGAACTCTCGCTAACGATGGGGTATAAACTTCCCCTCGGTCACGCATAGACGTCGGCTTATTTTTCTTTCCGCGCGAATAAAAAAAGAAAAGGAGGAGTCTCCTTCTCTTTTTCCCCGCAAATAAAATTCTCTTGCATTATTGCGCGGACATTTATCATCGAAATTATTCCAGTGGAACGCGATATTTTCTCGGATGTGCGAAACACTGTCGCGGAACGATAAAAGACGGATCGGTGTTACTTTCTTCGCTGCGTGGGTCAACGTTAAAGCGGGGTCTACAATGAGAATTCAAGATCTAAACCTTAAGAAATTACGACCAATCAGAGTCGAATTTCAGGAGAATATTCGATTGTGATTGGCCAATTTGTTAAGGTTTACAGCTTAAATTTTCATTGTAGACCCTGCTTAAGTCCCAGTCAACGATAAATGTTTTAAGCTCTAAACCTTAAGAAATTGACCAATCATAGTCGAAGAAAAATGAAGAATATGAAGAAAAATCAATTATGATTGGTCAATTTCTCAAATCATATGTCTTAAATTTTCATTGTAGACTCCGCTTAAGGTGGACGAGAGTGGTCACGTAACAAGTTCCACGCCAGTGTCTTCGGGGTAGCGTGTACTTGCGAATATTCCGTGTAATCATCCCCCAAGCGTGTAGAACATAGCAGCGTGATGGACTATACTCTATTCTATCTCGCTAAATGATTTTCGACTTTATTATGGGAAAGCACTGAGGATATCTGCGTCAAAGGATGTTCTACACTTCGTGTTAGAAGCGAAGATAGAAAGAGAGAAAGGAAATTGTATAGGAGAATACGATAAAAAATATACAGGACGTTAGAGAATCAGACCGACAAACTTTGAAGAGAAATGGAGGACTTCGAAACATACATTTTTTGTTTTAGGATTGATTGTCATTGATTCGTGACGTCATAGGAGAGAAATGACACGTTGAGAAATATTACGTGCTATTTGCAAAAGATACTTGGACAAAACAACACTTGAAATCGCTTAAAAACGCCTATAAAAATGAATGAGATCTCTCCTTTTCCTTGCTGACGGTCAATAAATAGCCGTAAAAGGTAATATTTTATATACGTTGTTAAACTGTTACTTGATAATATTCGATACTCGGATTAGCTATTCGGGATTCGGACGCGTAACAACATATTGCAACACCAATAAAGAAAATCTTGGAGAGACTCGGATGGGATGTCTTACCTCGCCACTCTATTCACCAGACGTTGCTTCTTCAGATTACCATTTGTTTCACTGCAGCCTTTCTGAGCAGCACTTCAGTTTTTTCGAAAATATTTCAAAAAATAGCTTGTTGACTGGATCGCCTCGAAAGAACTTGAATTTTTCTTCTGCGAAATCCATGTGTTACCCGGAAATTGGGAAAATTTATGTAGCTTCCGAAGGACAATACTTTGGATAAGTTATAATATACCGTTCTTTTGAAATAAATATGAGTTTTTAGAACGAACCACAGCGAGAATTAATTCAAGCACTTAATATTTATATTTGGTTGTCCTATAAACTTCTTTCGCATATGCGTATAAACACTTTATCATGCAGTGTTTATATAAACGTACGGGCTTATAGGTTAAGTGTTAATGTCATAGTTTTCAGTTGTCTTCTATCTATCATAGAGTAGGTTTCGTGGATTAAAAAGTTTTCTTATAAAGTGTTGCGAGTCACACGGTACAGCCGTGATGCGTGCGAATCACGTGTTCCGTGTTGTCGCTCGCGAAAGGCGATTGTCTGCGATCAGCCGACAACAGCGTGTTGGCGATCGCTAGGCACACGCGTTATTTCCTTATATGGTCATGTTATTCTCGTGACTTAATAATGCGAGACAACAGAAAGCGAAACATCCTCGGGAGCCGCTGGTCCCGGGTAACAGTACGTTTTTGCATAGCTCGGTGACAGGACGTATTCTTGCTTGTGCTACACGTTGTCGATTGCTCGTCGTCAATCGCGATTTATCTATTGCATTACTTTCTTATACCATCACTGCGTGCGGTATTTACAAAGTTTCTCGAGTATTATTGTAATTGCGTTTATACATTTCGGTTCTTGTTAACATTTCTAAGAGTGAGCGCGTCGCGGAACCCTCACGTGTGTGTTGTGCCCCTTCATAAGAGGAATAAACTGAAGATTAATTGTGTTATTGTTAATGCGCCGTTGTGTTGCTTTAAATGCCCCTTTCGCTCTCAAGAGACTCAAGATCACGTGCGCACATAAAGCCTTTCTCTACTACTATTCAATTATGGAAAACCAAAGGAAACATTTGAGACATGTAATGTTGCATTGTTTTAAAAAACACAATAGTCCTAATGATACAAAAAATGAGATTTGTATGGTTTATTGAAATGGTACTACAAGTGTTCAAACAGTTCGCAGTTGGTTTAGAAATTTCAGAACGGGTAATTTTAGTCTGGAAGATGAAGAACGTTGAAGCCGCCTATTCAATACCGACACAGACCTCATCGAAGTATGGTTGAAGAAAACTCGCGATATACTATTTGCGAAGTAGCCGATGCTTTAATAATTCCGCGAACAACCGTCCATAATCATCTGACAAAGGTGGGTTACGTCAATCGTTTAGATGTGTGGCTTCCTCATGACTTGACAGAGCCAAATATTTTTGCACGTGTTTTCACATGTGATTTGCTTCTTTAGCAACATAAAAACGAACCTTTTTTGAAGAGACTAGTCACTGGAGATGAAAATTGGATACTTTACGAGAATATTCAACATAAACGCTCTTGGGCCAAGGTAAGGAGCCTTTAATTATATCAAAGCCTAGTCTTCATTCAAACAAAGTTTCATTATGCGTTTGGTGGAATTGGAAGGGGGTAGTGTATTACGAGCTGCTTCTGCAAAGTGAAGCGATCAATTCGACGAAATATTGTTACCAATTAAATAAACTGAAAGAAGCGATTACTAGAAAACGACCAGAATTAGCGATCAGACGAGGTGTCGTTTTCCATTACGATAACGCGAGACAACACGTATCTTTAGTCGTCAGAAATAAACTATTGTCATTTGCCTGGGATGTTCTACCTCATACTCCATACTCTCCAGATATTACCCCTTCTGAATAATATTTATTTTTTTTATTAAAAAATTCTCTCCGTGGTAAAAGAATTAATTTAAGAAATGATATAAAAATGCACCTTGATCAATATTTTGCTAACAAACCTCAGAAGTTTTGGGAAGATGGCATTATGAGACTTCTGGAGAGTTGGAAAAATGTAATAGATCAGAATGGATCGTATATAATTCAATAAATGTTCATATAACAAAAATTATTGTACATTTCTTATCTATAATTAAAATGAAAGAATATATATATAAGAATATATATATATACAGGGTGTCCCAGACCACCCGTCTCACCCGATTTTT
>NW_014564721.1:0-2024 GCF_001313825.1 Dinoponera quadriceps | reverse complement strand
TTCGAATTACAGCAGTATGAATTTGAGATCCGATACCGACCGGGGTCAGTAAACAAGGTGGCTGATGCGCTCTCCCGGTGCAACGCCGTATGCTGCGGCCGGGCAAGTGCCAGTGGTACGCCAGGGTCCAGCACGGCATACGCACGGATCCCGCCGCATGGCTAGACTACGCAGTCCGACAGGGCCGACTGTACCGCCACGTGCTGCACGAGCTAGACTTTCGCGAGGTCCCGGCCGAGGAACAATGGAAGAAGTGCGTGCCCCGGGATCAACGAAACGAGATCCTGCAACGTTACCACGACGCCCCTACGGCCGGTCACCTGGANGGGATCAACGAAACGAGATCCTGCAACGTTACCACGACGCCCCTACGGCCGGTCACCTGGACATCGCAAAAACGTTGAGTCGCATCTCGCAGCGATACTACTGGCCGGGGATGACGCGCGACATCGCCCGGTATGTCCGAACCTGCACGAATCGTCTCGCATATAAAGCCGTGCAGCGACCACCCGCCGGTCTGCTGCAGGCCACCGCGACGAAATATCCGTGGCAGCAAGTCGCGATCGACTTTGTGGGCCCTCTGCCCCGCTCCGCCGCTGGCAACGCATGGCTATTGACCATGCAAGATCGTTTTTCGAAGTGGGTCGAGCTCTGCCCCCTTCGACGGGCTACCGCCCCCGCCGTCGTTAAGAGCCTATTGGAACGCATCGTGTACCGTCACGGATGCCCCGAGCGAGTTATTTCCGACAACGGACGACAGCTCAAGTCCCGCCAGCTCGCCGAAGTGCTGCGAGGGTTCGGGATCGAACACCGCTCTACTCCCGTATATACCCCCCAATGTAACCCGGTCGAGCGTGCGAACCGAACCATAAAAACCATGATTGCCCAATACATCCGCCAAGACCAGCGCCGGTGGGACGAACACATCTCGGCATTACAGTTCGCATACAACACCGCGATACAGGAGTCCACCGGGTACACTCTTTTTAATTCATGGCCGCGAGCTGCGGGTACCACACGAGGGGCAGCCACCGGGATCCGCACCATCGCCACCCGAAGAGCACCGCCGACAACTCGAGGAGGCCTTCGAGCTTGTACGAATAAACCTTGCGCATACGTTCCAAAAACAGGCGCGCCACTACAACTTGCGACATCGGCCCTAGGGACCACGTGTCGGCGAAACGGTCTGGAAACGAGAGCACGTGCTCTCAAGTAAGGCAAACGCCGTAAACGCGAAACTCGCGCCTAAATATAGCGGCCCATATACCGTTGCACGTGTTGTTTCTCCTGTAATTGTTGATCTTAGGGATCCGCAAGGTCGCCGCGTTCCCCGCATCCACCTCCAGGACCTTAAAGCAATCAACAACAACACGCATCCGGGGGAAGCGAACACCGAGCTGGGGGATATATAATACTAAAGAACAACGGCTGAAAACGAAGAGTCAGCCATGGCTACGAGGCGAGAACAGAGAATCCGCCAGCTATGGTGCGACTTGTTTTTGACGGACGACGAGGACGAGCCTCCAGTGCCATCTCGTCCGCCGTACCCGACCGTGCCTGCAATCGGCACCCGCATCCAGCGGTCCAACGCCACCATGCGACGGAAGCGGGCGGGAATACCACGATCGACACCACCGCCGAAACGGCCGTGTCACCGCGACCCTACTCCTCCGCGGCCAACCAACACCCCGGCCCGGACGTCAGGGACCGCTCCACTATCACCGTCTCCTCTGAGAGCGACCGGACCGCGACCACCACCACCGGTCCGGATGGAGTACGAGCCCAGGAAAATCGCGGAGATTCCCCATTTCGCCGACCACGTATCACGGCGCTTCCGGCTCACCACCACCGAGGGCCGCTGGACAATCCGGTTCACCTGGGAAGGGGACCTCCGGAGCAGCAACCAGGTGCTCCTCCAGACTCGGGACGAGTCTGCACCAGAAGGGGGGGGGGGTGATGTGACGGCGCATTAGCACCCCCTCCCCGCGGCCCGACCGACCATCCGTCGGGTCGCTCATCGGCGC
>NW_014564720.1:0-396 GCF_001313825.1 Dinoponera quadriceps | reverse complement strand
TCTTTAACGAAGCACATACAGTTTAATGGTGAACGAAACGGTGTACACCTAAAATTAACAAGTACCATAAAATTATACAAAGCATGGAAAAACTAGACAGAAACGTTTCATATATTGTTTACTTGGATAAGAATCTTTGGATTGCGCTTTTAATTCATTTTATCGATCATATATAAGATTGGCTTGGCGCATGTGATAATTTTTCTTGTTTGCTCGTCGCCGGTGACTCCACTGTCAACCGCTACAATAAAATAAGAATTGAATAGTTATGAAAAGTTATATTTTTCAAGGCGTTAATAAAATAAATTACCTTCGTTGTAGCACCTGTTAAATATTGCACGCGCCTTTTCTACTCTGTCTGGATCGGAAATAACATCTCCAATTCTCTGCATAGCT
>NW_014564719.1:0-949 GCF_001313825.1 Dinoponera quadriceps | reverse complement strand
GCAAGCAGTAGCGCACCTTACGTTGAACATTTATCTTTAATCTCCTTAATATTCCTTAGTATTGTTAGCAAGAAAGAGACGCGAATTAGGGTACTATTTAAAATTGAATTTGAATTTTAGAGTATTAAATAATTTTATATATGTACTTAATGTGTTCCATTGCTTTTTAAATCAATAATATAAAGATATTTGATAAGTACAAGTGAGATAATATGGCGTTAAATAACATTTTTGAGATGAAGTTAAGCGTTTAAGAAGGCAGCACATTGATTCCATATCGAAATTGAGCTACCCCGAGTGAATTCTCACGAAGGGTTTTGCGTATTTCTTCTTACTTACCACGACAGCCAATACACCCACAATAATCAAAATCCTCATCCTCAATCTCAAATATAACGCAAGAAAGCTGAAAGCAGCGATAGGCCTTTCTGTCGTATATTGTGCGGCATTCAAGTTACCTCCGCATATTTATAGGCGACATGGAGTGACGTCCACCCCACTATATNCGACATGGAATGACGTGCACCCCACTATACAATGTACTTGGCAATTTATCGTTTGACTCACAATCTAATTTATGTTGCAACGTGGCATCAGTATTGCAAAATAAGAGTAGAAAAACAAAAAGGCAGAATTCGCTTGAATCACGTTTGACAGTGCCCGACGTTTATGTTTCACCTAAGTGCAATATAATGTATGTAATCGAATAATAATATGCAAATTAGTGCCACTTGGGATACCTATGTATAAGCTACAATTAAATTGAATGGCTAAATGACAGAGCACGTATGTAATTTTATAACTTGACAACTTAATTCGACAATATTATTATTTTTCGCGACTTTTCGTACATATAACATATTACTAACTTTGTAACAAATACACTAGGTTATCATTATAGTCTATTCTGGAATTTTCTGATATTAATTGCGTTGTTGTTACGTGTTGT
>NW_014564718.1:0-682 GCF_001313825.1 Dinoponera quadriceps | reverse complement strand
AATTTATTTTCAAATATATACATCTGATTAAAAGAAACATAATATCATACTTTTAAGTTGAAATGAAAGTAGGATATTATAAATACGATGTCTGTTCAAAAAGTATCGCAAATTTTGTATTTGTTCAAAAATTATTTATTTATTCATGAATATCTATTTTTTGTCCCCTTCAAAATAATCCCCATCAGATATTATACACTTGTGCCAACGTTTTTTCCAATCCTCGAAGCACATCAAAAAATCATTTCTTGTAATCTTGTTTAGCTCCTCCTTCGATGCCGAATTTATCTCCTCAATCGTAGCGTAGCGTCGTCGTTTCATATGCCTCTTCAGTTTCGGGAACAAGAAAAAGTCACAGGGGGCCAGGTCTGGGAAATACGGTGGCTGCGGCATCATTAGTGTTCTGTTTTTGGCCAAAAATTCGCGCACAAGCAACGATGTGTGANAATTTCGCGGCGACCCGTCTCATGCCCAAATCATTAGTAAAGATCGAATGGCACGAGCCAATCGATATGTTTAGGTCCTCAGCAACTTCTCTAAAGGTGATTCGACGATTGGCCAATACTATTTTCTTCACTTCATCAATGTTCTCGTCTGTGTTGACGCGTTCGGGCGTCCGGCACGCTCTTCGTTGTTCACATCTTCTCGGTCCTCTGAGAACATTTTGTACAACCGATAAACG
>NW_014564717.1:0-1492 GCF_001313825.1 Dinoponera quadriceps | reverse complement strand
TGAAGGATTAGTGCGAAATTAATATATGAAAAATGACGTCACTTCCAAAAATCATTAGCAGTCTCCAAATGTTTCACAAATGTTTAAAACAATGATACGACATTCACTGTTAATTCGTAACAATTATTTCGTATTGAACGAACGGATACGATGTTGCGAAAAAAGTGAGAAAATGGAGAGAAAGTTCAAATATAAGAAGTAACATTTCAATGAAAACATATATAGATATAAGAAGTGACATTTAAATAAAACGAGATATATAAAGTAACATTTAAATGAGAATACCAACAAAAATGTTAGTGGAATTTTGTTTCTCATTTTAATATCGATATGACATCTGTACCGAGTCAAAGTAAACGAATCGGAATCCCCAGATATCGTCATCCACAATGATTACCAAAACCACAGCGTGTCGTACGTAACCATACCGGAAAAGGAACGAGTTAAAGATAAGACAGAAAGAAAGAAAAAAAAAGAAAAACAACGGATTCGGCAATTCGCACGGCTTTATTTGATCTTTGCGACAAGCGTGCGATACAAGGCGCTTTGACGTAGCGCCTTCCGATATACAATTTAATTCTTTCTTATTTCCCGAGTCGCGGCGGACCCGCGATGTCCGCTAGTAATGGCCGGCCTCTCGAGCGGCCGCCGAGCCAAGGAGGAGGGATTTCGCACGTTCCGCTCGCGTGACAATTTTCCCCGCGGCGATCTACGCTACCGACAACCCAAAAAAAAACAGACAACACAAAAAAAAGAATGCAATGAGGCGGCCTTACAATAATGGGCTCCCGGGCGGCTAACTGCTCTCTCTCGCTCTTCCGCTCTCCCTCGCTCTTCCGCTCTCCCTCGCTCTCTCATCAAAACGGCCGGGGATAACTCCCGCGAAAACTGGTGGACCTCACGTTAACCGAGAAAAATCTGCGTGAGCCGATAGCAATAATATGGCGAGAGCCGGGAACAACCTCTCCACGAAAGCCGGAAAATCATCCGTGAGCCGCGAGAACAAATCTGTCTCCACCGGGGAGGCTGCCGATTTTAAGCAGCCTTCCCTTTCCTTTGTTGCTCTGAAATCCCCTCTTCGGCAGCTGTATTTTTGCCAGCGGTTATCTAGTCGCCTCTTAACCCGCCGCTTCACCCCCGGCCTATCTCGGCGCGGTACTGCGGCTCCTGGCTCCTTGTCCTTGAGCGCAACCTCGGCCCGCCGGCTTTCCCGCCACCAAGGGGTCCGAACAATAGCCACGGCGGTGCCGGTAACGGCTCCTCGACAGTCGTCAAGAGATGAGAGGGGAGTGAATCCACGGGGTCCGGCGGGAGCTTCGGGTGGCATATGTTCCTCCATCCGGCGGTTGACGCTTTGTTTTCTTCTCGCCGCCATCCGAAGCGGGGCTATACATCCTTTTGGGACGCGGGGTTCGCCTTTACCACTCCCGCGCGCCCGCGGCGCGCTGTCACCGCTTTCGCAAATACTAAGGAAACAAAAAGCAAAAAAAAA
>NW_014564716.1:0-527 GCF_001313825.1 Dinoponera quadriceps | reverse complement strand
ATCATACCACAAAATATTGTTGGCTCTGTTGACTTTGTCGAAACTATCATTTATACCACGTAATAATTTCTATTATATACTGTGAAATTTTGATGCTTTCTGTTCGGATCGCAAGACCGTACTGTCGTACAAAGAACGCTATGCATTTGTTCCAATCGCGCTATGCATTTGTTCCAATCGCGCTTTCCAAAGAATATAGTCGTAAATAACATGAATTTTTCAAATGATCAAATGNAATATAGTCGTAAATAACATGAATTTTTCAAATGGTCAAATGACCGTTCGTGGTAGACTAGACATGCTATAAATTTTTTTCGGAAAGTAAACAATAAAGAAAGTTGTGAATATTGAAAAATGGGTTGTATGTATATTATAGGAAATGTCAATAAGTTACATGGTAATACAGTAACGTTGTATACGAGAAATTCTAAACGAAATTTCAAAAACAGTCATTTGACCGAGCATGGTAGGTTTAGTGTTAAAATAAACTGCGAAATGTCTATCTGAATTCTAAGATTATATTCTAG
>NW_014564715.1:0-1047 GCF_001313825.1 Dinoponera quadriceps | reverse complement strand
AAAAAAAAAACAGCGCCTACCGGCCGCTGAACGGGGCCTTATTCGGCCGGTAAAAAAAGAACAGCGCCTACCGACCTCTGCTATTCGGTCGGTAAAAAAATAAAAGCAGCGCCAACTGCGCCAACTGCGCTAACTGCTCTAACTGGTTTTTGCTACACGGCCGGTAAAACAGATCCATCTGCGCCAACTGGATTTTGCTACTCGGTCGGTAAAACAGATCCAATTGAGCCAGAACCAGCCTCTCTCATCTACTTATAATATTCTCACATATATTTCAGAATATCTATAATTGATTTACATTGCCACCGTTATTCGCGACTCGGCTGTTCCGAGTCGCCGGTGCAACACCGACGGGTAAACCACGGGCCGCTAACTAAATCCGGACCTCCACGAGTCCGTTTGGGCGCCAGGTGCGCGAACCGCACCCACTAACTGCGGGCCCCGCAAGCGGTGTCGCCGTCCGCGCATCGGCCTCTCGACCCGAGTTCGTCCCGATCAGGACCGGCAACTCCGGGGTGATTTTAAGTCGAAGGCCGGGGGGGTCCGTAGAGTCGCCGGTGTCAGTCGGCGACTGACACAGGAATGGGAGAGAAAAGGAAAAAAGAAAAGAAAAAGAACCACGACCTCGACAGCACTCACTTTTATTTCGTCCGTCTTTTCTTGGTTCAAACCGCGTCACAACGATATAATACGAATCCCGCTAGTTACCACGCCGCGGCGGACCTGTGACGTCAACTTTTCGCGTTCGCGAATCGACCGGCTCTCAAGCCAAGGGGCCGGGGCCTCGCACGCCACGATAATTCTAATCACACAAAAAAAATTAATAATAATAGAATGCGGTGAGGCGGCCTTACAGTTATGGGCTCCCGCGCGGCTTGTCCTCGTCGATAATCCTCTCGCTCTCTCTCTTGCTCGTTCTCTCGCTCGCTCTCTTTCTGTCGCTCGTTCTCTCGCTCGCTCTCTCTCTTGCTCGTCACCGCCAAGGGTCATACATTTCTGGAACTCCGTCACAAAACTTCTCATTTGTTTGGATCGGCACCACAGCAA
>NW_014564714.1:0-1104 GCF_001313825.1 Dinoponera quadriceps | reverse complement strand
GATAGAGCTGGAGACAAATCTGGGGTGCGTAGCCCAGGTGATGGTGAACGGGAAGATGGATTAAGGTAGTCTAAAAAAAGTGGAATGTGGTGTTCCACGGAAACTGTGGGGATGAGTAATAGGGAGAATTTAGTATCGAGATTGAGGGACTTGGCGGGCGAGGAGAGGAGGGGAGAAAGTCGGATGAGTGGGAAAGGGCTAAAGGGGAACGGTGTGTCGGTGAAGGAGTATTCTCTGGCGACAATAATAATTCCAAAGTACCTAAAGTGTTCTGCTAGGGTATCGTCGCTAACCTCGCGAAGATCCATAGCAGCCAAGGGCCTGACATCTCTCCTCTCCACGCAGAATGTCCACTATGGTAGTGAGGGAAATTACTATAAAGAAAGATGGGAGATAGAGTGGAATAAATGTTAATTGCGCTATGTATTTACTCGTTGATCGAGATGTAACGGATTTTTGAAATCGCTAGGAGCGTGGGCTAATTTGAACTGTCGTCTCGTGACTCAACTTGCGGACGAATTAGCTGGATAGCAGATGCACTCGCGACGATTGTATGGGAGCCCAATGCTGAAGTGCCAAGCCGAGAGGTTTAACAATTAGCGAAGTATCGAGGTTGGCCTGAGGACAAAATGATCGGATTGGCGATGTTCAATAGCTTCGGCTATGGTAAATTTTGATTTTAATTTTCTATTTGAAACTTGGCTGAATTCTATTATATCTAATGCGGAACTAAGCCTAGAAGATTTTGAAATTTTCCGTTGTGACAAAGATGCTGGTGTCTGCTCAAGAGGCAGTGGTGTTTTAATTGCCGTGCGAAACTTTTTTATAATCGCTCTATTACCGTATTTACTTCTAATATCGAACCGATTTTTGTTGAAGTGAGGATCGGTTTTGGTACACTTATTATTGTGGTTGATTATTGTTACGTCCTGGAAGAGGATGAATGCAACAAAATCGCTTACTCGTGCACTCGCGAGTCCTAAACGTACTGGTAGGTCAGCAGATCAGGTCAAGGTCCGGAGAGGGCCATTTAGTCCGATCACAGAACGTACGTCAGGTGGTCCTTTATTTAGGTCAAAGAACTTAATCTCTTTACCTGGGATA
>NW_014564713.1:0-262 GCF_001313825.1 Dinoponera quadriceps | reverse complement strand
AACGACCGCTGCTATTCGGTCGGTAAAAAGAAAAAAACAGCGCCAACTGTCCCAACTGGTTTTTGCTACTCGGCCGGTAAAACAGATCCAACTGTGCCAGAACCGGCCTCTTTTTCCTATTTACGTCTACCAGATCTTGGGCGGCTTTTAACGCTACCAATGTCCTCGAAACGTAGAATAATACGGATTACAGAGATCCTATTATTTTCATTCCGAAAATTTTCATTAAATAATCGCGTTACTGTTTTATAACTTCTTTGCT
>NW_014564712.1:0-473 GCF_001313825.1 Dinoponera quadriceps | reverse complement strand
AGACGAAATAACGTAAATGTCGAATGAATCTTGCGTTACATACGTTAAAACGTGAACGGATGCAAACTGGCGTGTGTAAGTGAAATATTGATCTTTATTACGTTATTTCCATGCGGCAGCCTCGCAGATTCCAGCCGGCGAGCGTTTCTTTCAATTCTACATCAGAAAGCGTGAATTAATGCAAATTCACGTTTCGGCTTGTATCTTATCTACTTAATACGCTAGTTCCATGAGAAAAGGTAAAAGGAATCCATCCGATGACGAAACTTGCGAGTTTGCGTGTAATAGGCAAATTACGTTAATGTCGCGTAAATCTTGCGTTTTCTTACGTTAAATCGTGAACGGATGCAAACTGGCGAGTGTGATTGACATATTCTGTTTTATTACGTTATTTCCATGCGGCAGAATCGCAGATTTCAGCCGGCGAGCGTTTCATTCGATTCTACATCAGAAAACGTGAACTAATGCAAATT
>NW_014564711.1:0-326 GCF_001313825.1 Dinoponera quadriceps | reverse complement strand
AACAGAAAGCTCAAGCGACATAATACCTTTTCATCGTCTTCCTGTGCGTAGCAATATAATTTTATCAAGCAGTGAAGACGAAAAAGATCAATCGAATCTTATGAACAATTATACAAATCCTTCTTCCACGGACGGGTCTAATCCTACTGGAAACCAACCACAGCTTACGCCTTTCGTAGGTGGACATGGTTTTAAAATATTAAATCGAAATTATGAAAATGTAGGAGACATTTATTCCTTGCTACTGGATGATAGAATCCTCGAAATTATAGTGGAAGAAACCAATCGATATGCGGAAAAGATGTTGCTTGAGAAAACGTCATCGC
>NW_014564710.1:0-1043 GCF_001313825.1 Dinoponera quadriceps | reverse complement strand
CCGCAATTTAAATCGAAATTCAATAAATATCCATCTGTAGTGCAAAGACTCCAAAATTTAAGTCTAAATCGCGTAGGTTTTCAACGTATAAATTGCTTAAATAAAGTTTTAGCATATGATTTGGCCATCATTTCATCTACCGACAGAGCAGTTCTCCAGAAACCAAACTTTAGAATATTTCTCTAAAACATTTTCATCAATTCTCGAACACGCCACGCCTTATCGTTCGAATTATTATCTTTAGCCTTCGAGTACTTCAATTTAGACTTGATTTTTTCATATTTACATCGTGCCATTGCCGAAGAAATTTTTTGACAAGACAAGAAAGTATCCGTTGACCAATAATCTCTCTGACTCTTTCTTTTACTGAAAGAAGTTATTATAATAATTCCAATAAATGTATTTAACTCAACCAACGATAAAGTAAAACCATTTTCTTTGCACGCATCGATAATGTACTCCATCATTTCAATTGAAAAAAATGTATCAAAGAGTCCCTTTGGCTCATTCTTTCGTATCTTATTTTTCACACGTTCCGTCCACCTAGTATTTCATCTGCACTTTAATTGGAATATGTCGTTTCACCATCTACCCAATCAAATTCATGGTCATTTTCAAGCTTAGCTTGGTCTGCTTGATAGCTTTTGGAAACTCTCTGGTAAGTAACTCTCAGTAGTTTTTCATCACAATAACTATCAGAATCAGAATCACCTGATGAACCGGAATCATCTGCATTTGGTATCAAAATAGTTTCATCATCCTCTGAGGTATCATCAGCCTCAGAATCAGAAGAAACANTGTTAATGTAACGAACAATTCAATTTAAAGATTTCATTTGTACTATGGATAATAAAATTTTTTGCACAATATAACAAAGCGTGTCTGACACTACAATAAATACACAAAAAATTTTAAAGTTTTAAATAAACATTGAAGGAAAGTTTGATCAAAAAAACATTTCAAAATGTTTGACGAATTTCACTCAAAATACAACCACACTAAATTTAAACGTTATGATCTAATACCAGCAATATGTCTCCACA
>NW_014564709.1:0-833 GCF_001313825.1 Dinoponera quadriceps | reverse complement strand
TCTATGCGAGAGTCCAGACTGTTATTTCAACGACTGCGAGAAATGCCCCAGTACAAGTATCACTACTGATAAACTTCAAATTTTGTGAAAAGACTCAGAAATTTCAGTAATAACATATAATCAGTGGACAAGTACAGATAGGTGTGAGCTGTTATTAAAGTCTGAAACAACAGAAGAGTTTTTGAAACATTTAAAAAAAGATCTTCTTGATTTGGCGAAACATGATTTTTTAGCCACAGCTCAAGCAGCTTTTTTTCGAAAAATTAAAAATTCAATCGAGGAAGAAGAATTCGTCGTTAGCTTGGATTTCGCTGAAAATTACACGTGTCAAATACAAAATGCAGTTCAATCGCAACACTGGGCTAATGTTCAAGCAACTTTGCATCCCTACGTTATTTATTATAAAAAAGATAATGTCGTGAAACACGAAAATTACGTAATAATTTCAGAACATCTGCAGCATGATACTAATTCCGTTTATTTATTTAACTCTAAGTTAATAAGGCATTTGAAAACAAAATTTGGATCTGTTTACATCAAGAAAATTTGTTACTTCTCTGACGGCGCTGGATCTCAATACAAAAATAAATTTAATTTTATTAATTTCATAAAACACGAAGAAGATTTTGGCATAAAAGCACAATGGAATTTTTTTGCTACTTCACACGGCAAAGGGGCTTGCGATGGACTTTGGGGTACAGTGAAAAGACACGCGATCCAGTTTACAGCGTGTAAATAACAAACATATCTCATCGCCAAAATTTCTTTATGAATGGGCCAAAACTTTTTTCAAAAACATCAACTTTGATTTTTGTTCCGAAGAAGGGCATAAA
>NW_014564708.1:0-1089 GCF_001313825.1 Dinoponera quadriceps | reverse complement strand
TCCCAGGTAAAGGTATCATAGTGAAAGACAACTTCACGCCTATTGGTCAGTTCAAAGTATTCCCGGAGATTTTGGATATGCAGGTGGAGACTGACAAATACATTATTAGTCTCGACACGCGTAACGTGCCGCGACCTGCTTCCTCAGCCATTTGGCTAGACGCGACCAACATCTATATCACAGTCTATGTCACCGTTACAGCTTGTTGGTCCTTGCCCATCGGAACTGTTGGCGACGCCCACCGGCCCGAAAGCACACGATGAGCACCGACTGTCAACCTCGACGACGACAGTGGTATGGTCTGAGTGGCCTTAGAGCATCGTAACCTTATCTACTATACTGGGGCCGAGGTGAATCTAGTCCCGTCCAGGCGAACTAATCCACCTCATACCGCTACACTGGAGCATCTTCCGGAAAGGGAAGATGGGGCTGCTCTTACCCCGAGGTCTAACAATCTTTTCCGTGGCTGTCGTTTCATGCTGGCTGATGCTCGTGCATATACCAGACTCGATTACCGTTAATGGGTTAGTTGCTCAACCTAGCCGAGAAGATTTAAAAGTGTTTGCTCACTAACTGTTACGGATCGAATCTCAGAAGGGAGATACTGGTTCTCAGCACCTCCCACGTCCCAACCCCACCTCCTCGTGGTGTGAGTCGCAAACGCTGGAGGAGGTCGCAACAATTACTCCTCCTGGCGGCTGACGGGGCTCTGGCTTGGACTTACGCTACCTTCCCCCGAGTCGTAGGGGGGAGGGCTCAGCGGGTTCCTCGTGGGACAATCTGCCGGCGGCTTGGTGCCGAGGCGCAGAAAGCACGCCAACTCCTCGAGCGGTATGAAATTCGCTAAGACAGCAAGCAGGCGTGCTGGAGCCTCGTGGTTGCTGGCGGATTCCCCCACCTCCCTCTCCTACCCTTTGATCCCTTCCTTTATTAACATAACATTACCGCGAACGGATAATCTGTTCTCACGCGGTTAAAACCTAATCCCCCCACCCGCATTTCCTCTACCCCCCTCAGCATTACCGCGAACAGGAAATCTATTCTCACGCGGTTCCCACAAAAATTACCCATCCCACCCTTCCAGTGAGG
>NW_014564707.1:0-978 GCF_001313825.1 Dinoponera quadriceps | reverse complement strand
ACGCAGATTATACACATGCGTACGACTGACAGTTCAAGTGTCAGTTCCGGACGGCAAATTTTTAGAGAGAGCCTTCCATGGCATGAATACTCTTGGTAGTTTGTCAGACCACCGAAGAGA
The DNA here is from genome assembly GCF_001313825.1 of Dinoponera quadriceps. NCBI lineage: Eukaryota > Metazoa > Arthropoda > Insecta > Hymenoptera > Formicidae > Dinoponera > Dinoponera quadriceps. Next base: position 858 of record NW_014564707.1, on the reverse strand, counting down.
AGTCGAGCGCATAAAAACATTTCTGGCTCTACTGGGAGTCGAATCCGGGACCTCTAGCATAGCAGACAGCACGGATGCAGTCTACTATGCTACGCTTGCGCTCGCTAGCGTTATCAGCAGTAATTAATTTGTATGAATAACGCCCTTAAGGAGAAGAGGCCTTTTATTGCCAGTGAGAAAAGAGAAGTGATTTTGCTATAAGACAAGGTGCGGCCCCGCACAACAAAACCAACACTGGAATATCTTCGATTATCTCCGAATTGGGTTAAGAAATTCTTCTTCACGCGACGTGTTCTTCAGACCTCGTCTCTTCGAATTAATGTCTCTTTAGATCCCTGCAACATCACACGGCTGATTTATACTACACATCTGTTGAGTAGGTTGAAAAAAGTTTCGTTGAATTTATCGACTCAAAACAACCATTTTTATTCCAAAATGAAATTCGACAATTGCCTAAAAGATGGCGGAAATTTATAGAAAGTGAGAGGGATTACTTTGAAGATTAGATCAACTATTCGTTTTTTTCATTAGTAAACATCAAATTTTGTGAAANTGAAAAGAGAAGAGAATAAGGAGAAAAGAAGAAGGGAACAGTTGTACTAACGACAATTGCGGTTCATAAATCAGAATGTTAACATAAAACATTGTAACAGCATTACACATTTGAAAATAGTGAGATATTTTTGTATATGCAAGGTGGAATTTAAAGGAATTTTGGAGGTTTCATATTCAATCACTGTTGTGATGTTACCCTTCTCCTTGTCTTTTCCTTTGTCTTAACAAAAAGCGAGAGAGATACAACATCATTTACGCAATATACTTGTCCTTCAATATAGTCTTCAACGCGACCATAAGAAG
>NW_014564706.1:0-525 GCF_001313825.1 Dinoponera quadriceps | reverse complement strand
ACATGTGCGTGGGTGTACGTGTAATAACGACGTGTATAGCACCAGTGGCGCGCAATTTTGCCGCACTTTTCTCGTGGCTATATTTAAGCGTTTTTTAATCGAAACCCAATCACAATCGGTCGATTTGTTTAGCGGACGCTGGCGCGGTTTTTTTTCATTCCACCGCCGCGGAAAATGGGAACGCGCATACGCGCAGACGATCGCTCATCCCGAGCGGCCTAAACGCAGCCGTTACGTTATTAATCCTAATCCTCCGTACAGTCGGTCGATTGATGGACGTTGGAATTAATCTACGATCCGCGCGCGGTTAGGGCGTCCGTCTATCCTCGTAAGCAGCTATGACCGATTAAATCGCCGTTATGTCGCAACCTCAATTCTACGACGACGAGGGAGATTTTCCGAAGAGCCCCCGTCGTCTACCGGCGAGGCTGCTTTCTCTCTCTCGATCGATCGGCCGATCGATCTACGCCGGATGTGCGTTTTTAACTTGGAGACGCGATTCCTCCCCTGAAATTTTCGACGGGC
>NW_014564705.1:0-551 GCF_001313825.1 Dinoponera quadriceps | reverse complement strand
CTACTGTAATTCTCGTATAAATTATTAGAATCATCTGACGAAACGCGCATATACATACACACGTTAAAAATAATATTAATCGTACCAAAAGATTACTCCTTTGCGAAAGATGTGATGTTAACATTTCTCAACATACATTATACATTCATATATAACAATCATGCCTGTAAGATGTAACAACTCGAGGTAGGGCAATGTAAAATATATATTTTACACATATTCGCATATTCGGTATATTTTTTATGAAAAACAAAAAACTATAACTGTATAAATATTATATAGTCATAAATGTACCATTATAAGATAATTATAAGTACCATTATAAGAACTTGTAACAATATATGATGTATTGCGCGACAATTATTTGCTATGTAATTTCTCTATGCAGAAACTCAATTGCTGGAGACGTTGAAGCAAATGTCGCATATTGGCGCTGGATTGCCGAAGGCCTGACTGGTCTCCAGCTACCTCTTGCCGCTGACCTAACTCAAAGTGCAGCCTGGCCAAACGCTCTTGCTGCTCTCGTATTTCCGTCATTTGTTCCATGCTGC
>NW_014564704.1:0-1017 GCF_001313825.1 Dinoponera quadriceps | reverse complement strand
GTGGCGCTGACACATCCAAATTGTCCCCCCTGATTAAGACATAGAAAGAAGATAAAAAGGGACGTAAGACCGGCGCGGGCCCGGCTCTAACTCTCGAGCACCAACATGCTGTCGGACGCATACATAAAATTGTATCGGACAATGAAGTAATAAAGAGAAATTCAATTTTTATCAATCGAAGAAACACTTTATTAACCATCGCGCCTCACCACCTTCTTCCGTTCTACTACGCTGTACCGGGCAACCCCACATTACCGCGACGTTTTGGACTCGCAACAAATTTGGTGGCAGCGGTGGGATCTGCCTTCCAGCAACAGCCTGCAATAGAAAAAGGAGAAGGAATCTGTGAAAAAGCAATCACAAGTAATAGAGTAGTGAGCAACAAATCTTGGGACGATTAAACAAGGGGAACGGAAAACTACGTAGCAACCTAGAAAGAACGGACGTCGGAGCTACGATCACCTACACGGACCAACCACGATAGTAGAGGAGGCAACGTTTCAGCAAAGGCAGCAGAAACGACCTGCTTCAACGCAGCAATCAGCGCCAGGCAACTCGACGCCGAACAATCGGAGCACCGATAACAAACCGTGCAAAAACGAGACAGCGCGACCCGTCGACATGTGTTCCGTCTGCTTAATGCAAGTCCTAATCTAATACACACAAACGTATACAAATACACACCCNATCTAATACACACAAACGTATACAAATACACACCCCACGCGAGAAGCCAAACCGTGTGCGTGAATGTCTGAAGGTAGTAATATACCTCGTAACCCGTGCAAGAATAGATCCTGGCTGCATAGCGCACCTGCGGCGTATATACTAAGACAGCCAGCCGAACGAGTAAATCAGAATTTCGATAACGCAATAAATAACACCGCGCAAAGTATACAAGAAGGAATACAAGACGCGCTAAATGTACTTGAAGATTCAGCTTTCAAACGAAGAACAACTTTACACGGCCACTTAACAGCCCACTTTACACGTTGTAACAGAACGTGAATTTCCATT
>NW_014564703.1:0-795 GCF_001313825.1 Dinoponera quadriceps | reverse complement strand
TGGTCAAGGCAAGATCTGGACATGATCCAACCGGTCAAGGCAAGATCTTTATCAAAGAAATTGTTGAAAATTATCTTCATTGGCTTGAATACATAATTCCAACCTATTTTCGAAGTGCCTGACCGTTTTGAGTAAGACAGCTCGCGGTATATTTGCGCAAGCTACTCTTATTCTCTCTATCATATTTTCTCTAGTTGTAGGCGCATGCTCATAAACCACATTTTTAATATACCCCCATAAATAAAAATCAGGTGAAGTCAGATCAGGTGATCGTGGAGGCCATGCGATGGCCCCTCGTCGCCCAATCCATCTGCCATTGTATTCTCGACCTAGATAAGCACTAGTGCCGCATAATGAGGTGGTGCCCCGTCCATTTGTATCCACATTCTTTGACGTGTATGAAAATCAACATCTTCAAGCAATTGTGGTAAATGATCCCTGAGAAGTTTCAAAAAATTTACACTATTAACATTTCCTTTAAAAAAATAAGAACCAATCAAGAAACCATTTATAATACCACACCAAACATTCACACTCCAGCGATGTTGATTATCTTCTTGTCTATGCCAATGCGGGTTAACATCCGACCAATAATGGCAATTATGTCTATTCAATTTACCATTATTTTTGAACGTCGATTTATCAGAGAACATAACATAATAGAAGAAATTCGGATCAGCTCGGATCATTTGTTGTGCCCATTGACAAAATTGTATACGCAACGGCATATCTGCTTGAGTAAGAGTTTGTATTAACGTGATATGGTAAGGACGGTACTTTATTTTCTTCAAAATT
>NW_014564702.1:0-389 GCF_001313825.1 Dinoponera quadriceps | reverse complement strand
GAGATACCTAACACCTGGATCGCTAGCCTCCAGTGGAATATACTCGAAAAAGACATTGAAAAGCTGCGAGATCACATCATGTTCTTAGCCGAAAAACCCGCTTTAAACCTCTCGTTAAACTCACTAGCCAGAGGAATCACCGGATATAAGACAGGAGGAAACATCGCCTCCATGTATGACCTACTAGACAAAAGACTCTTAATAAAATTGCCGAAAATAGTGCAAAAAAAGTATGGTCAGGATTTGTCACCTTTGGTTTAGTAACCGCAGGAGTTCTCGGAATATTCATTATTATCCGCGTAATTAAGCTGTTAATATACACCGCCATCCACGGATATGCCCTCCACACTGTGTATGGATGCAGTTTACACCTTCTTGGCGCTATATGG
>NW_014564701.1:0-432 GCF_001313825.1 Dinoponera quadriceps | reverse complement strand
AACAACCAATCTCCAATAAAACCACAAGTGCAAACCCAGTATTTGATCTCCAAAATTCTTTTCATTTCGGAGGTATTATATTCGATAATTAACGTAATGTAAATAATACAAACAAAAACGTAATTTCACATGTTCATGCAATTTTAGTTTCAGATCATCCGGTACCTATAATTGGCGATGATAAATCTAAAAGTGATGTGCCTTTTACCGACGGACATGACGAACGTACAAATTAATTTAACGAAAATTCTAGTAATATGACCCTGAATTCAATCTTTATGTAAAGCTGTCTGATATTCATGACAATGACCGACTAAACATATTAAATTTAATTAATTTGGAACATTTAACTTCGGAAGAAACAATCAATGTATTAAATTTGATAAAAGCTCATCAAGAATGCTTTTAATTGTATGAGGAAAAATTGACTGC
>NW_014564700.1:0-389 GCF_001313825.1 Dinoponera quadriceps | reverse complement strand
TATTTCTATATTGTACTGTTAGCCATAGAAGTTTGCATTAACGGCATGATGGTAAATAAAGAAATTCATATAATTTACTTATACGAGTTCAAACTTAGTCATACTGCAGGGTAACGCGTAACATTCATATTGCACTTGGTGAAGGTACTGTAAGTGAAAAAACGACGAGGCGTTGATTTGAAAAATTTTGTTCTGGAAACACAAATCTCGACAATTTGTCTCGCGGACATGCACCTTCCGTCATTGATAACGTTGTTTTGAAGGAGATGATTGAAACAGATCCAAGGTTAACAGTCTGAAAGATTGTCATAAGAATCGAAATTGATCATTCAACTGCCGTCGGACTTAAATAAGTTGGGAAAAGTGAAAAGGTTGGATAAATGGATCCC
>NW_014564699.1:0-296 GCF_001313825.1 Dinoponera quadriceps | reverse complement strand
GGTTAAAAAAAATAAAAACAGCGCCAACTGCGCCAACTGCGCTAACTACGCTAGCTGCGCCAACTGGTTTTTGCTATTCGGCCGGTAAAAAAAAATAAAACAGCGCCAACTGCGCCAACTGCGCTAACTACGCTAGCTGCGCCAACTGGTTTTTGTTACTCGGCCGGTAAAACAGATCCAACTGCGCCAACTGGATTTTCTACTCCGTCGGTAAAAAAGATCCAATTGATACAGAACCGGCCTTTCCCTCCTACTCACATCAGAAGACATATGTCGACGTCCTTGTACTCTGGTGG
>NW_014564698.1:0-1498 GCF_001313825.1 Dinoponera quadriceps | reverse complement strand
AAATTAACAATGATAATAATTTGTAATTATTTCTTGACCAATTAAAGGGGAAAAAATAGATAACTTCCCCTCACTTTCATTTTTATCTAATAAAATTTCGTCAAACAACGTTTTCTCTCTTTTTGCCTCCTTATTACATATAGTTTTATGTCATATTTATATTCATAAATATTATTATATCATTCTTTCTTAAAGAAAAAATAATAAGTTGAATATCCATCATGCGAGTTTTTGGTTTCTGCCCGAATGAATACTACACACTTTCTTAGATTTCAGGTGTTTTATGTAATATTTTGTTTATTTCTAAATACTTTCTAATTTATTGTGAGAAGAAAAAATGCTTAGTCGAGGAAATTAGAAAAAATTGCAAAATCGGCTCCGACCCACTTTGTTATACGTGTAACTACACGAACCTTGTTATTCGAGAGTTAGGAGCGCTAGAGGTAGCATCAAAAACCTGCGAATCGGCGGCTGCGAGGAGTCCGCCAGTCGCTCATCCTCTTGCGTGAGCGCGATTGCGGCCGCGTTCCGTCCTCTGAACTTCGGTCCCCGGGCGACGGGATGTTTGACGGGGCTGTCGTGGAAATCCGAGGTCTTCGCTTAAATCCGCGACACCGTAGACCCCGGCGTCGAGCCTTCTTAGCGAAAGGGATGATAACTGAGACTCATTTGGCACTCGCCCCACGTATAGACGCATTAGTTCGGCGGGATAGCGTTACACGCCCGCTGGGGGACGCCGCAGTCCCTCATCGCCCGCGTATCTCCTCTCCGCTATACGTTCTCGCTTTCGTGAAGAAATTCGCACGTAGCGGGCTGACCGCGGATTTCTAACAAGCCGCGACTGTTTACGGGCTGCGGAGGCGTAACGAAATAATCGCAGTTGCAAGGGTAGTGCGCGTTCGAGCCGCTGAACGTGTGGTTATCCTTCCTGAGCGACAATAATTCCCATTTGTGTGGCGCAAGAGTGCGTATGTGTACGTATATATATATATATGTGTGTGTGTGTGTGTGTGTGTGTGTATGTGTGTGTCGCGGATATGCTCGCAATGGATGCATACGAGCGGATTCCGGTAGATTTCTGCGATTATGTCGGGGCCGCGTTTTCAGGAGCGATCCGGCGCACCGAGGGAAACGAGGCGGCAAATCGGGCTTCAACGCTGTTAATTCGCGCGTGCGAAAGTGTCGCGGTAAGCAGCCGCTGACGGTATTGTTCGATAATGTTGACGGGATATTAGGACTTGATGCAGCCGCACCGGCGACGACGACGGCTTGAGCGATTACCGCCGATTCTGCCGAAAGTGACGCGAGCACCTCGACGCGAATCTCGCGTTTGGATCGACGTCACGGCGACGCGGACTTTCGAAAATCCGAGCTCACATGTCTCGCGCAGGTGCGCGTCTCTCAACGGGGATCGTAAAATCTGCTTATCAATCGGTGGATTTTCACAAGGGACAAGCGGTGAATAAGAACAGTCGATGGTCGACGGCTCGTGATATCG
>NW_014564697.1:0-476 GCF_001313825.1 Dinoponera quadriceps | reverse complement strand
GTTACTTTCATGATTTTCAAGATATAGAAAAATTTGTAAATTTGTAAACTTAAAATTGTAATATCTCAGCGAAGCAAAAAGATATTTAAGCAAACTCAACGCCATTTGAAAGAGGAAGACTTGTACTTTAACACCTTTTTTGTGCTTTTTTGAGAAAAATTACTCTGGCTTGCATACATAACCGCAAAAGTCGGCAAAAACGGCATTTTTTGCACTTTAGGTTAGAATATCTCAAAATCCTGATGTGATAGAGCAATTCTGCGGCCAGATTTGAATTCAGCGCACCAAAAACCTTCGGGAAAGTATAGCCTGGTTTTTGGGTAAAAATTTTGTCGACCTGTGTAATCAGCCCTAAATACTTCAAATCGATCCGGTGAATGAGGAAATAAATAAATTCGATCTTCTGTATTTTCGAGATGTTAAATCGAAGCGTGCGATAGCAAATTTGACAGTAAACTATAAGCTGAATAAGACGG
>NW_014564696.1:0-491 GCF_001313825.1 Dinoponera quadriceps | reverse complement strand
TTTATTGTTGTCCGCGGATATTTTGCAGAAATGCGTGCACACCAATGGAAATAGCTAACATAACTATAGGCAGGTGATAAAGGTCGCTTGAAAGTTATGTGTAGGTGATTGTTGCTCGTGGAAAATTTACGTGTGCAACGTTACAATGTCGCGGAAATGAATTAATATTCTGGTATCGTGAAAATAATATATATTTTAATTTTAAATAAGAAGACTGCGCAGTTGTTATGTTTAGTAAGACCATCTGTACGTAACATTTCAACCGTATTTATGTTCTGATTACACTTTGCTCACGGTAAAATTTACTTACTGACTCGGTAATTTGTGATCATTTACAGTAATTATGATCACATGTTTTTATGTTGTTTGAATTTAGAATAGTACGCTGATTGATTCTTCATTTTAAAGTTAAACGAAGTCAGACGAATAATTGATGAGAGTTACATATAGGCGGATGTATGCAGTTGCATAATACACGCACACATATATAC
>NW_014564695.1:0-626 GCF_001313825.1 Dinoponera quadriceps | reverse complement strand
TATTTTTTAATAATATCTCACATATGATATTTATAAGATTATTTTATGATCGTGCTCCGTTTTATATAAAGTAAAATATTAAACGCCCTGAAAGGAAAATTCAGCGTGTGTTTACGGAACATGTTGAAATCGGAAAAATATTGCAGTTAGTAAATAGATAAAAGATTGATTTAACACATTCGTCACACCGCGCGTCACACACACATGTGACGCACTGATTTTCTCGGGAAGCTGACATCACATACATATGACAGCGATCATTTTTTACTCTCTGTCCNGCTATTTCATTAAAAAATGAACGGAAAATGTATGGTAGTCTGTGGCGAATAGTTTTCCAGATAAACGGTGATAGGGATTTTACTTCCTATATTTCTTGCAGTGAAATTTCACGAAGTGATAATAACAATACCGCCAGTCGAAATCGTAAGAAAAAATGTTTCGTTCAAGCTTAGAATAGATTATGACTTTGTACAAATGAACGTATCAATTGATTAGAATCTTCCCGTAGCGAGAAACGGAACATATAATACTCACTCTTCGATTTCGAGTGGAAATGAAATTTATTCGACGGATTTGAGTTGGAGAATTCGAAAAGAAATTTAAATAATTATAATTATAATTTATTC
>NW_014564694.1:0-227 GCF_001313825.1 Dinoponera quadriceps | reverse complement strand
ACGTTAACAAGAAAACAACTTCTACTATATTTACTATTTACAAGGGAACACACGTAACTCGCAGAGTTAAGCTCTCTTTTTCGTTAAAGACCGTCGCGCACGTCACGGCGACTCGACCGCCCCAGAGAGAATCTTTTTAACACGTTGGTTATTAGTCAACGCTTATCATCTCTTGTTAACGACTCGTTGCTAAGAGAATCTGCTGTATGTTCTGGGCGCTAAAGGCG
>NW_014564693.1:0-482 GCF_001313825.1 Dinoponera quadriceps | reverse complement strand
TCATTATATAAGTCACACATTGTAGAGAAAATAATTTCTTCTTCTGAAGCTCTATTGATAACTTCCAAGGAAGAATTATTAGCATTCAGAATATGCCTTTCGATTGGTGATTCGGAATTATGTTCATAATAATTTAATTCTGTTAAATAATTTTGACTGATATCATTGATATCATATCTCGGACAAAAATCATCCTCAACTATTTCTTCTAACCATTCACAATGTGTCACATCTTTAAAATGATCAACAATTCGTTTTGCTACGCGTTCGCTTTGGGCGCTCATGCGCAGGCGTGTGATCTATCACATGGGTAGACAGGTGCGCTCTGTGGGTAAGTATTAGGTGGTAAACTTGGTTCCTGCGGTTTTTTGTTTAAAAAATTCATTTATTTCGACATCAAAAGCAAAAAATACATTAATCGAAGTATTTTCCTTCGCTAGCTATACATTTTTCCCATCTTTCGGGCAACGCGTAGGTTCCGC
>NW_014564692.1:1160-1379 GCF_001313825.1 Dinoponera quadriceps | reverse complement strand
TCTATACAAACTAAGTACATCAGATAAGTCAAAATCGATATGCTTAGAAAAAAATTAATTAATGGCAGTTTTCCATAATAATTTGTAAGGTGTAGTCTGCAAATGTTAACAATTATACGTATTTCTTTATTATCAGTTTGTATTTATATATATTATATACTTTGCTTTATTCAATTAATTTTTTTAGAAGATGAAGAAAAACATTTAAATCGGTGTTTA
>NW_014564692.1:0-1071 GCF_001313825.1 Dinoponera quadriceps | reverse complement strand
AAAATCTTGCTTATTTATTAGAAATTCAAACAAATTATATTACATAATGAATTGTAAATTCGACCGTGCAACCCGCACGTGGTACACCTTAAGTAATGCTAATACCGGCGGTAATGCAAATTTCAATTCCCATAACTCGGAAAGTTCATATGGAAAAAAGATGTTTTTCTAGTGTTTCGGAAACGTCTCAACGTCAGCTATAATAATATGTTACGAAAAATAGCGGGTTTGTTTAAGATTTTTATATTGACCTTAATAACGCTTTTCAAGGTCATTCTAAAGCCAAACATTTACCAAAGTCTGATAGTTTTTAGTTAAAACCTACAATTTTGTATGGAAACGTTTTTTTTAACAGATATTTTTTAAATTAATTAGCCGTTCCGGAACTCTTAACAGACTTTGTGCCGACAATTTTTTGCGCTTATACGTATTGATATTCAATCGTTCAACATAAAAACTGCCTATGCAAATGATATGAGGTATAAATATATTCAGTCGTGAAAAAGTTGCTTTAATGAGTTCGCGACACATCTCGTATCCGATGGAAAAATGTTTTACTCCTAAAAATTACAAAATACCAATTCTTTTATTAGAACGTGATGCGTTCTAAAATTTATAAAAAAATGTTGTCAATATCCTTATAATTTCCATACATGTGTATACTTACGACATTCATGAAGTAAAAATTCTTTACNTACGACATTCATGAAGTAAAAATTCTTTATCGTCGACACGGTCGAGATAACCTCAAGAGGTAGTGTAGCATTTGCAGTATCGCTGAGAAAACCGGATCAATGTTATTCGTATTCTCGTGCAAACAATTAAGGAATTTCCTGCGTACACACGCGTCAATGCAAAGTGGGTTAAATCAGTCGCTAGATATTACGCATAAAAATAAAAAATCAGCGAGAGAAAAAATGTAAATCGAAACTATTCTTTGCGTTTCAAAATGTTACTATAGCTGTCATGAAACATTGGGAGCGCTGTTTGGCGCTGTCGGATCGACCCATGGCATGATCCATGTATTTCCCAAGGTCATGTGGAGCAGTTTACGGAGCTTGAAGGAAGAGC
>NW_014564691.1:287-530 GCF_001313825.1 Dinoponera quadriceps | reverse complement strand
TTCGGCGATTTCGGACGGTTTTGTTAGGAGAACATTACAATTGGAGGGAATAACTTCTCTAGTTTCAGCGATTGACAGGGGTAAGGCGGTTAAAGTTATTGAGGAAGAGAATTTTGGAAAAGGGAGGGAAAGGAATTTTTACGGTGTCAGACAATTTTCTTCCAGTCAGAGGAATTTTATTAACAAAAATTTTGAAATAAGAAGACCGGAAGTAAGTAGTGGGAGAAATTTCAAGCCAAATTT
>NW_014564691.1:0-262 GCF_001313825.1 Dinoponera quadriceps | reverse complement strand
ATAAAGGAGTGTTGGCAATGTGGAAAATCAGGACATTTTAGGGCGAAATGTCCGGCATTAGGGTTGGAGGGTCAGAAAAACTAGATTTTGCCGAATGGAACGAGGACAATTCGGCAAAAAAAGAAGAGTCCCCGGTTTATTATAAGTTAAATCGTGTTTTTAGTAATGCTTTCTGCTTTAAGAGAAAGCTTGATGATAAGCTTTGTAATTTTTAGATTGATACGGGCCCAGACGTTTCTATTGTTAATAGTAAATTTGTGGA
>NW_014564690.1:0-1097 GCF_001313825.1 Dinoponera quadriceps | reverse complement strand
TTTAACATAGTAAGTTTTATAATTTTATCATCGCGCATCTTACAAAATTTCACCGCTGGTTCTCGAAACCATATCATTGAAGAATGAGATTTCATTGTCTCTCTATATCGCTCGATGTTCACACGTTTCTTAATCAGCGTTCTCCACATTGGAATAGGCAAAATCAGCTGACTGTCGCGATTGTTGCCAAAAGCAATTTCTACAAATGATACGGGTCCTGCGCTGATCCCGATTCTTAGGTATTTGTATGATGTAGATATTAAAACTCTATTTCCTCTCCAAAATACGAGATGCTCGATATGGTCTGAAAGTTGAATTATAAATTTAAAAAAAAATTATCTAAAACAATAAAATTTTCAAAAAAATTGTATGTAAAAATCAGCAAGATGTAGCAAAAATTATGACATACAAGTCACATTTATCCTTTTTGCATGGCGACGCTTTGTCTTCTTCTTTGATGGAAACGTAATAATTATTACGATTTCCTTCAGCACAGATAGTATATATTTTGAATCACAGCTTGTCTGTAGAACGTTTTATAGAGCGACAGAAGTAATAACGCGTATGAGCTACTTAAATATGGGCAATTCTTCCTAACCATTGCATTTTTTAACACATTTTATTCATAAATTATTTTTTTCTCTTGATAATCGTTAAGAGACATGTTTCAAATGGAAGAAGACATATATGAGACGTATGTGAGAGAGAAATATCCAGATATTCCTTATTATTATTTGGGAGTTGAGTTTGGGAACATATACTTCACTCATCAAAGCAAAACAACGTTCACAGTTTCCTATTGGCTTTGTATGGTCTCTGCTCATAAACCTTTTTTCGCATTCGATAAGCTCTAAAAAGGTATATCAGAACATGCTCCAAATAGAAAACACCCGAGACGTATATATATACATATACGAGGTCTGGCTATTAAATAACGAGACTGCTTATGAAAAAGAGTTTTATTTTAAAAATTATTCTACAATTGAATGCTCCCCTTCAATGTACTCTCCTCCCCTCGCCACACACTGTTCCGTTCGTTTTTTCCATCGGTCAAAGCAATGCTGGAAGTCTTCTTTTGTAAGTGTATTTAGGAGCTC
>NW_014564689.1:0-965 GCF_001313825.1 Dinoponera quadriceps | reverse complement strand
GCTCCAAATAATAATCTAGTTTATTTTTCATCTAATAGACATACATTGGAGAATATGTATCGTTTACTCCGACATGGAGGAACGGTATTAGTATTAATGGCACTATTTCATGTTACATTTGACATTTTACATGAAATGTTGAAAGATGTTCGATATGCATCATATATGAAGATAAATATTATTATTATCTACATGCTTTCACCTTCGCAATTGCTCATCTACAAATTACTAAATATTTTACTTGCACTTACACAAATAGGTGAAAAATTTTAGACCGCCCTTTTCCGATTCAACTGACCCTCGAAAGGAACTGAGAATATTACTCGAAAGTATTGGATTTAGGGTGCTTCATTGCAGTCAACGAGAAAGAACTTTCACTGTCGAAGATACACTCATATTATCACGTACGTACCTATAACTAAATGGTTTACAAACTGCGTGCAGATTGGCAGCAAATTTGATTAGAATCCTACACAAAAAACCGTAGCCATCTATGTCCGCATTCATACTTTGGCGACAGAGCCTGCTGACGGGAAATGCGAGCAGATAGGCAACTGATTGAAACCGCGCAGAGCCTGCTGCTTAATTACTTTCAGCAAGATATGCTCGGTTTTAGTCAATAATCTGCTGTCAGATTGCTACAGGCTCTACTCGGTTTCTGCGCCAATCTGTTTGCATTGCCTATTAATAAGCTCTATTGCATTTTTGGCAGTAGTTGGGCAACATAACCTGATAGAATAAACTCTATGTTGGATTTGTTGCCTCTCTACTATCAAAAATTTAGCAGGTTCTGCTCGAAATCTGTTTGCGTAAGTTTGGCTATCTTCATATTTTTAAAATATGTATGTGTGTTTTCACGGAACACAAATTTTATTTTTATCATTTTATTATCGTTTAAAGTATTAATAGTTGGTACATGCACGAATTAAGTTATTAAAAAACAATTGTGATTTTATATTAATTAT
>NW_014564688.1:0-2514 GCF_001313825.1 Dinoponera quadriceps | reverse complement strand
TACGCGATTCGGTTTAGACAGCAGTAAACGCTTGACAGCTAGGGAGTAATGAGACTAAACAAGAAGAGCGGTAAGGAATGAAAGAACAAGAAGAGAAAAAATATTTTTAAAAAATGAAAATTATACGAGTAAAAGTGGAGAGGAAGGCTTTCGAATAGCTAGCGAGGGTAAGTGTATTAAGATTATGAAGAAGGTAGCACATTCCCCAGTTAATCATATTCAGCTTATCATTTTCTATAGATGTATAAAAGAACTTGCTGGGTACCGGGAATAAGGACAAAATGGGAGAAGGTGGATCTGGTGAGGGGACGGCGCAACTCCCGGAGGGATGCTCNCCATTTGGGAGGAAGATTGGACTGGCCTTTGAACACTTTCGGGTTTTGCAAGTTACCTGGTGTAGATAAGATGTAGTAGTAAAAGAAGAAGAAGAGAAAGAGGAAGAAGAAAAAGAACAAGAAGGAAAGAGGATGGAAAGAAGAGGAAGAAAAATAAGTAAAGAAGTGAAAGAGAATAGAAAGAAAAAAAAGCTATCTTCAGTTTATTTTTTTCCGTGTCTTCCTTTCCGTACTTCCCTTGAGCTATTATTAAGTTAAGCTGGGCCCGTGGTTTGCGAAGGCCGAGGGGGAGATATAACGAGTCTTGCGCGTGACCGATCGCGGTAACGGGTCCGGAATAGCGTGTGTATTAAGCAATGGGGCCCGGCGAAGTTGGTGCTCTCGGCGCGTCGCGGCGCTCCTGTGCCCGATACGTCTTGGAGCATGAGCCTCTTTTAACAGGTGGAGTTAGATTTGGTGTGTTTACTTTTACGCGGTGGATAATAATAACACGGTTCTAAGTTTTTACATACTAATAATGCAAATTATTTTTAGAAGCTGATGCGGCCCCAGTACGTTGTCAACAGGCCACTACTGGGGTGGAAAGAGAAATGCCGGAAAAGCGAAAAAAAGAAAAGAAAGAAGGAAATGAGAAGTTAAAAAAAGGGTGATGTGTGAGTTGCGGGATCACCAGGAAGTAACAATATATACGCATTTATGCAAGGCGACTTGGTATCAAAGCTGGCATACGTTTGTGCCTGTTAGCGCTCCAAGTGGAAAATGTCACCAAAGGATGACGCAGAAAGATAAGCAAATGGAAGAAAAAAGAGAATTTACATATAAAGCCGTGAACGAACCGTGCGGATTTGTGCCGACTACGGTCTATCGGGGAAAATTTTGCACAAAATCCTCTCGGCTTCTGATAAGTCCCGCGGAAGTAATTATTACAGAGTACAAGAGGAAGAGAGATCCCGAACTGTGCGAATGCAAATGCCTCTCGGTTTGATAACATTATTATCAACGAATACGAGGTCTGGCTATTAAGTAACGAAACTGCGCGCGCAGAAGTCGTCCTAGAGGGGAAGGGGGGGGGAACGAATGCAGCGTTGGATAGGTGGAAGTGTCTACTATTCTAGTACGAAAACTTGTTTTTGTCGCTGTAGTAGTATTTTTTCTATAGAGGTTAGAAACGAACGTGTTTTTTTCTTGTGCTGATAACAATGTGTGACGAAAAAAGACACGATCAACGGATGAATGTGAAACTTCTCCTTAAATTTCAAAAAACTCCGACTGTGTGCTATAACTTATTGAAAAAGGCCTATGGTGAGAATTCTCTATCTCGTGCGCGTGTTTTCAAATGGTATAAACGGTTTTCTAAAGGCCGAAAGAGCACCGAAGATAACCAACGCCCAGGTCGACCTGTCTCTGTTTCAACTCCGCCTTTTTTCGATATCAACGGCATCGTGATGAGTAAATGGGTTCCAGAGGGTCAAACTGTAAACCAAACTTACTATTTGAAAGTTTTTGCAACGCTGCGAAAGAGAGTTCGTAAGAAACGGCTGGAATTGTGGAAAACAAGTCGTGGATCTTGCACCAGGACAATGCACCTGCCCATAACGCGTCTGTGAAGCGTTATTTAGCAGCTAGAGACACTCCAGTGCTTGAACATACGCCGTACTCGCCTGATTTAGCACCTTGTGACTTTTTGCTGTTTCCAAAGCTCAAGTCTGTTTTAAAAGGAACCCGGTTCGAGTCGATGGAAGAGGTGAAGCGAAAATCGGCGGAGCTCTTAAATACACTTACAAAAGAATACTTCCAGCATTACTTTGACCAATGGAAAAAACGAATGGAACGGTGTGTGTCGAGGGGAGGGGAGTACATTGAAGGGGAGCATTCGATTGTAAAATAATTTTAAAAATAAAACTCTTTTTCATAAGCAGTCTCGTTATTTAATAGCCAGATCTCGTACATACGGTACTACCGGACGAGCTGCAGTTTTACAGTTTGTGTGTGTATGTGTGTGTGTTTCTGAGTGTGTGTGACGATTCAAACACAACAACATTTTTCTCTCCTCCCAATGCAACCAAATGCGTGACTCGCGATAAACAACCTCATCGCTGGTGAATGAATATTAACCCGTCGGGTAAAAAGAAAAGACTAATTATTCAACATGATAGGTATTCTATCTCTGCACGAGCTC
>NW_014564687.1:385-615 GCF_001313825.1 Dinoponera quadriceps | reverse complement strand
TTTAATAGAAGGTTTTTAGTAATGCGGAATTACATAACATTTGACCCAGTCGTCTTCATTAACAATTATTGCTTTTCATCGTATTTGCATATTGTCGACCAGATTTCGACATATTCTGTTGGTAAAAAGCGCCATAATGTTATTATTTTTGTGCATAGCTGCTTAAGATTGAAGACACGCTTTCCTTTAAGTTTTATCTTAAGGTGTGATCATTTTATCAATGGAATTTT
>NW_014564687.1:0-216 GCF_001313825.1 Dinoponera quadriceps | reverse complement strand
CACCATCCTACAGCACTGTAAAAAACTGGTATAACGAATTCAATCATGGCCGACGTGCGCTCCAGGACGAATTCCGTGAAGGTCGTCCAAAATCGGTTGTTGTGCCAGAAAATATCTATACTGTGCGTGAACTGATGAAGTAAGATCGTCATGTGACATACCGTGATATTGAGGCATCTTTGGGCATTAGTATGACAAGCATCAATAAGATATTGC
>NW_014564686.1:0-434 GCF_001313825.1 Dinoponera quadriceps | reverse complement strand
TCGACCAAATACGCTAGTTCCATGAGGAAAGGTAAAAGAAGTCAATCTGCTGGCAAATCATGCGAGTTTGCTTGTAATAAGCGAAGTAACGTTAATGTCGAGCGAATCTTGCGTTTCTTTACGTTAAATCGTGAACGAATGCAAGCTGAAGAGTGTGATTGAAATATTCACCTTTATTACGTTATTTCCATGCGGAAGCCACGAGCATTTAACGCGGCGAGTGTTTCTTTCGATTCTACATCAGAAAACGTGAACTAATGAAAATTCTCAATTCCGCTCAAATCTTTTCGGCCAAATAGTTCCACCAGAAAAGGTAAAAGAAATCATTCTTCGAGCGAAACTTGCGAATTTGCGCGTAATAGGCGAAGAAACGTGAATGTCGAAAAATCTTGCGTTTCTTTACGTTAAATCGTGAACGGGTGCAAACTGGCGAG
>NW_014564685.1:0-437 GCF_001313825.1 Dinoponera quadriceps | reverse complement strand
CGAAAGTCCGAACGTCGTTTATTCTGACGTACAGTTTATATTCCGGGCGGAGGTTCTTATAAAGTTGCAGAAGGCAATCTTTGCCTGAGTAACCGCCCGCCCGACGCATCTTTGTCAGCAGCTCCGTCTCGTAATGCGTATAGGCTTCCCCGATCTTTTGTACGCGCTTTTCAATTTCCCGTCGCAGGAACGCCTAATATCGGGGTGGAAGATATTGAGTCCGGAAATCGTCTTCAAAATCGCGCCAGGTGTGCCAGGTAGCTCGGTTGTTTCGAAACGAGAGGAGGCTGTCACCGCGGAGTAATTCCGGCAGCCCTCGGAGGAGATCTCTCTCCAAGAAGCCGTAGCCTTCGTTCAATTCCTCCATTCCCTCGAGGAACGCCAAGGGGTCGCGCCCATCGAAGGTACATCCCCATTTACGCATTTGTAATAACACC
>NW_014564684.1:0-545 GCF_001313825.1 Dinoponera quadriceps | reverse complement strand
TTGGTCATACGTGGTGGCGGCGATCGTGGGTAGGCGTGATGGCGCGGCCCGTGCGTCATTCTCCTTTTGCTCCCGGTGTATCGCCTCGTACTCTAATGATCTGAGGCGGAGGTCCCCGAAAGTCCGAACGTCGTTTATTCTGACGTACAGTTTATATTCCGGGCGGAGGTTCTTATAAAGTTGCAGAAGGCAATCTTTGCCTGAGTAACCGCCCGCCCGACGCATCTTTGTCAGCAGCTCCGTCTCGTAATGCGTATAGGCTTCCCCGATCTTTTGTACGCGCTTTTCAATTTCCCGTCGCAGGAACGCCTAATATCNGATATTGAGTCCGGAAATCGTCTTCAAAATCGCGCCAGGTGTGCCAGGTAGCTCGGTTGTTTCGAAACCAGAGGAGGCTGTCACCGCGGAGTAATTCCGGCAGCCCTCGGAGGAGATCTCTCTCCAAGAAGCCGTAGCCTTCGTTCAGTTCCTCCATTCTCTCGAGGAACGCCAAGGTGTCGCGCCCATCGAAGGTACATCCCCATTTACGCATTTGTAATAACACC
>NW_014564683.1:0-1633 GCF_001313825.1 Dinoponera quadriceps | reverse complement strand
TATTCTCTTTAGTGGAATTTCTCAAGGGAGCAAAAATTTTCAAATTTTCAATATAATCTATGTACATATCTATTTTTGCTTTCAATTCTGGTACCGATTTTTTATCAATAAACGATCTACTTGGTTTATCAGAGATTTTCGTTTTTACATTTAATAAATCAAATATTAAGTCAATATTTTTACAAAAATTTGCAGTTGCTGAAGCATTTATAAAATTTTTATCTTGTAGCTGAAACTCGAGTAAATGTAATGCTGTGGAGGTACTTGCGCTTAATGTTTGTGCAGCCAAATTAACTTTCATTTTTTTTTTCGAAATATCGATGTGCCTACTGCGAATTTTACACGCTAAATGTAATTTTTCCTGCTCTTGCTTCGAATTCAATAATTTTATGTATTTCCAGCAGATATACTCGTTACCATGTATTAAAGGACCTTTAAATGCTAAATAATTGCGAACAAGCTTTAAACAATGACACGCATCGTAAAAAATATAAACAGGTTTACGAGAAGAGGGATGTTCAAAGAATGGCTTAAAAGTTTCTTTATTTTTATAATTTAGATTCGCACCCAATGATTCACAAGCCTTACCGTGACTTCTATCTCCACCAAATATAATACTACATACTTCAATATCATTGCTATTTAACTTAATTAACCAATCTTTCAGCAAAATCGCTTTTTCTACTCCACTCAAAGAATCTATTAAGTAATGCGCCACTAGAACTTAAAAATGCCCATTTACATTCACTAGCATAAATACCAACGATTTTCCAGCTTCTTTCTCTTTACCTTTTTCATTGTGATCATTTAATTGGCCACCAAAATCAACCAAACCCTTCCATTTGTGACTATTTTTATCCCATTCTTTCAGCTTTCTTATGTGCATTTCATCGAATGTAAGATTAAAAATTAATTTTTTATCTTTCTTCTGCTCTTCTTTAACAATAGCAGAAACATGTGTTACAACTTCATCAGACACTCCAGGTTCATAACTCTTGGTTCCTATCCACTTGTTTAATGTTTGAGGATAAGGTAAACAATTTAAAAAAGAACTTCTAACTATCTCCTAAGCGGACGAAGAATGAAAATGAAGTGTTNGCCCATTTACATTCACTAGCATAAATACCAACGATTTTCCAGCTTCTTTCTCTTTACCTTTTTCATTGTGATCATTTAATTGGCCACCAAAATCAACCAAACCCTTCCATTTGTGACTATTTTTATCCCATTCTTTCAGCTTTCTTATGTGCATTTCATCGAATGTAAGATTAAAAATTAATTTTTTATCTTTCTTCTGCTCTTCTTTAACAATAGCAGAAACATGTGTTACAACTTCATCAGACACTCCAGGTTCATAACTCTTGGTTCCTATCCACTTGTTTAATGTTTGAGGATAAGGTAAACAATTTAAAAAAGAACTTATAACTATCTCGTAAGCGGACGAAGAATGAAAATGAAGTGTCTTCGCAAACGTTTTCAAATGTGTTGGATAAGGACTATTTGCTTTTTTATTTTTTATTCAATTGACAAGATTTATTAAATGAGAAGGAAGTTCTTGTAAAATTAGTATATTAAAAATTAATAAAAAAAAAAGACAAATTGGAATCCAAAAAATTTTAACAGTTATTTCAGG
>NW_014564682.1:0-710 GCF_001313825.1 Dinoponera quadriceps | reverse complement strand
AAATTCTGACGTTAAATTCGGATTCAGCGGCTCAAAATACATAAGAATAGCCTATCCACTTGTCTCATGCAGAAAATTTTTTTTTGTGGGCCTTTGTAATTACTCAGTGTATATGTGTGTTTTAAGGACTGAAGTGGGATTGGAAATTGGATTGAAACAATTAAAAGTCGTGTTTAAATATGAAATAGAGACTTACAATTTAGGTGAATCGACTGTGGTGTATAGTACGTAGAACATAGGTTCGTTGATACTCAGCAGAAGAAGAAGAAAAGAAGAAAAATGATTGATTGACTGACTGGCTGACTGACTCTGGAGAAATCTCGATTTGAACAGCGAGTTGTTCAGCCGCAGAAGGCAAAGTGAAAATGACTTACTGGAGTGGCCAGAGAGTAAAGTTTTTATAGGGAAGATTTTGGAGAGTGGCAGATGGCGATCGCCAATGAGAGGAGTTTGCGTGGAAAACGTGTATGGAGGATTGGAAAACAGATACCCTGGAAAATTCCCATTATCATCTAAATGTCATAAACGATCCTAAGAACATAATTCCATCAAGGGGCCTGAGTCCGACCGACTATGTATGAAGGCGGAAAGGATGACAGACGCGTTGGGAAACACATGGCGCGTTTAACGGCGAGCCATCGTAATCTTATCTTTTCACGATAGCGCTTGCCCGAAGTTTGTTTGCTTCCAAAATATATATATATTGGGTG
>NW_014564681.1:0-2493 GCF_001313825.1 Dinoponera quadriceps | reverse complement strand
TAAATGTTCCCTATCGAGACATTTGTATTTTGACGCTCACTTCATACCGATACACCTGGTATAGTGTACAGTGTATCTGACAGTTTATCAGAAGAGATCTCACACATAATGCTCGCTCTCGTGTTGGGACCAATGCGAAAAAGTTGACCAAATATAGTATTAAAAATATCCAAATATTGATATTCCAACATGAGCTAAATAGTTATCATATATAAGCATTTGCTAGGTTCCTTTGTCGCGCTGACGAGTAGCGCGTAACAATGTAAACTATTTAATTTATTTAACAATAGTTAAATAATAGCTAAATAGTTTATGTAAGCTATTTAAATACGTGGGAGAAGCGTACATGCTGTCTCGCTCTGTATTGAGATATCACGTGATTTTGATTGTTCGCAGATTTCGGACTGCTTCGCGAAGCTATATTACGTCGAAATTAACTGAAAAAAATCCAAGTAACTTAAAAGAAAAAAAGAAAGTACAAGAGAAATTCAATTTTCAACAGTGTTTTTAAATATGTCAGTTCATTATGTTGCAAACATTTCAGTTTACATTATTAAGAAGAGAAAAAACTTGAATATTGCATCATCTGCATACAATTAAACGGAGAAGGATAAAATGATATATAGGCTATGTTGTACATAAATATCGAAGAAATATACATTTAGTATTTTACACATGACATTCAAGGGAGCAATATGCACTGTACTTTTACTGTGATTAGTGGAGGAGAGTTATCATTGGCTTGAGGCAAGTGATAATTTTTAACGTATACGGTTCACCCTTGAACTTTCTAGTTTAAACAACTATAAGTGAAAAAGAATTTCCTGGTCAGAAAAGTTCTTTGAAAAGTTTGCTGATATGATGTAATAAAATTTATCACAATAATAAAAAGAAAAAAAAATTAATTAATAATAGATTACCACCGTTGTAGCACTTGCTGTAAATCATACGAGCCTGTTTTAATTTATCCGAATCGGAAATAAAGTCTCTAAGTCTCTCTATAGTTTTCTCCTTTTTGTATTCACCTTTATCTTTGAGGACCTAGAATGAATTACAATATGATATAACATTATATCACGTTGAATTGAAAAATAAGCAAAATTAGCGATTTGTCTCCGCGTTTAGAAAAGGAAGTGCATTTGTTTCATCTATCACAGAAACAATTGAATTATATTGGAAGTACAAATTAGTTCGGTGCGTTTTCAAAAAATGGCTCTGGCTGTTATGAATGTTTCATAGAGACAGCTGATTTCGGTGGTTTTAGAAAGGTTAGACAACTGTCAATAATATTCAGTTTATATCGCTTTGAGTTTAATACAAAACCTCTGTTTTTATTGTGTTGAATATGTCAAATTTTGTATTAACTAAGCAGCATTTGCAGGAAGTTTTAGTTTCTTGCTTTAATTGGAAGAAAAATGCAGCTGAAGCGCATTGAATGCTGTAGAAGTTTATGGTAACAATGCTCCAACCGATAAATAACTTAAAGAATGGTTTCGACGTTTCAAGAATGATGATTTCTTGTTGAAGACAAGCCTCGCTCTGGACAGCCAAAAAAATTCGAAGACAAAGAATTGGAGGCATTACTCAATGAAGGTCCGAGTCAAACGCAAGAGGAACTTACAGAATCATTGGGAGTTACGCAACAAGCAGTTTCCGTACGATTAAAATCCATGGGAATGATTCACAAGCAAGGCAATTGGGTACCTTATGAACTGAAACAGAGAGATGTTGAAAGGCGATTTTTTACTTACGCGAGCAACTGATTCTAAGGCAACAAAGAAAGGGTTTCCTCTATCGGATTGTGGCTGGGGATGAGAAATGGATATTCTACAATAACTCCAAGAAGAAAAAATATTATGCCCGGTCAATCGTTGCCATCGACCTCAACATTAACATCAAAGCCGAATATTCCTGGTTCGAAGGTCATGCTGTGCATCTAGTGGGACCAAAAGGGTGTTGTATACTATGAGCTGCTACAACCTGGCGATTCCATTACGGGCCATCGGTATAATCTATTAGTAATACAAATAAGTTTCCGCCGTTTTTTTAATAGAAATCATCAATTTATTGTAAAAAAAATATACGTTATATTTTATTCAAAATATTGTCCGTCACTAGCTACTACTTTTTGCCATCTTTCTGGCAGCATTCGGATGNCTACTTTTTGCTATCTTTCTGGCAGCATTCGGATGCCACGTCAAAAAAACTCTTCATCTTTTGAGGCTACCCATGAATCGACCCAATTTTTGGCTTCTTTGTGAGAAGTGAAGTGCTGCTCGACCAAGGGGTGAGCCATCGACCGGAACAAGTGGTAGTCCGAAGGAGCAATGTCTGGTGAATACGGCGGGTGGGATAAGACATCCCATTGTAAAGCTTCCAAAGTATCCTTGACGACTTTTGCAACATGTGGCCGAGCGTTGTCGTGCTGAAAAATCTTTGTCATATCTTTTGGCATATTGGGGGCGTTTAAGTTTCAATTCTTGGCTTAATTGC
>NW_014564680.1:688-1638 GCF_001313825.1 Dinoponera quadriceps | reverse complement strand
ATGCCGTAAATACACCTTTTCGACACTCATTTTGAAAGTAATTTTTCTCGAAGCAGTTCGTATCTATACAAATTCTTTTGTTTGAAATGAACGCTGCATACGTCACCTTTCCAACGATATGTCTTACGGAGATGGCGGTATTAATGACAAAACTTTACGCCGCTTTTAACGCCATTTATTGCACCTCCGCACGAACTTTTGCACTCACCCAATACAAATTATTAAATATTTTATTTGCACATACACAATAGGAGAAAAATTTTAGACCGCCATTTTCCAATTCAACTGACCTTCGAAAGGAACTGAGCATATTACTCGAAAGTATTGGATTTAGAGTGCTACGTATAGTGAACGAGAAAGAAGTTATATTGTAGAAGATTTACTCACATTATCACGTATTTACCCTCTAAACAAGTTGGTCACAGACTGCGTGCATATTGGCAGCAAATTTGACTAGAATCCTACACAAAAAAAACATAGCTATCTATGTCCGCATTCAGCTCATATTTTGGCGATAAAGCCTGCTACTAAATTACGTTCAGCAAGATATGCTCGCTTTTTGCCAATAATCTGCTGTCAAATCGCTACAGTCTCTACTCGGTTTCTGCCGCCAATCTGTTCGCATTGCCTGTTAATAAACTCTATCGCATGTTTGGTAGTAGTTGGGCAACATAATCTGATAAAATGGACTTTATGTCAGATTTATTGACTTCCTGCCATAAAAAATTTAGCAGATTCTGCTCTGAAGAAATCTGTTTGCGTAAGTTTGGCTATCTGCATATTTTCAAAAATATGTATGTGTGTGTTCACAAGTAACAAATTTTGCTTCTATCATTTGAATATTGTTTACAGTATTAATATTTGGTATATGCACAATTTAAGTAATTAAAAACAATTGTAATTTTATATTAATTATCAATTATTAATTTAACAGCTCGTTTATTGTCTTC
>NW_014564680.1:0-494 GCF_001313825.1 Dinoponera quadriceps | reverse complement strand
GAAGAAATCTGTTTGCGTAAGTTTGGCTATCTGCATATTTTTCAAAATATGTATGTGTGTGTTCACGAGTAACAAATTTTGCTTTTATCATTTGAATATCGTTTATAGTATTAATATTTGGTATATGCACAATTTAAGTAATTAAAAACAATTGTAATTTTATATTAATTATCAATTATTAATTTAACATCTGGGTTATTGTCTTCCATAATTTCCCAATTTATGGAAAACACGTCCGACGTTTTGGTAAAACAATTCAAAGATCAATACACATAAAAATAGTTGAACACGACGACATTCATTGTAAACCAATACGTAATAAAACCGAAAGGATTCCAGCCGGTTTACATAAAATATTAATATTTTATGCAAAAAAATATAATGGTACATGATGTTGGAAGTATTCAATATTTTTATGAAACTATGGGCAAACATGTCATAAAACTATGTAATTAATTTTTGCGTGGACATATTGAGTATCACTATATTAATAT
>NW_014564679.1:0-1947 GCF_001313825.1 Dinoponera quadriceps | reverse complement strand
CATCTATAGCTGAGCGCCTAAAGGCGCTGTTCGCCGCGAAAGAGTTAAACTTTTTTTACTTTTTTAATTTTTTTACTTTTTTTACTTTTTTACTTTTTTTTACTTTTTAATTTTTTACTTTATTAAAAAATTTTTTTTTACTTTTTGAATTACTTTTTGAAAATCAAAAATTTTTAAATTTCTTATTTTATTGTAGATGGGCCTTCTTGAAACATGGCTCGCAATAATATGTATCTTTACACGTTTTATAAAGTTTCGAAGTTCTAATCTTGCAAGTATTTACAGAACAGTAAGATCTTTTTAGTCCTTTTTCGAAATTGTGTTGTGCTTTGGAATGTTTCTCTAAATAATATTTGCTAATTTCTAATGCAAAGTCTTTTGTTCCCCGATTTTCTTCGGATTTTACACTATTCCATAGAACAGTTGCGTTCGTGATTGTAGCTTGTATCAGCCTCATTAAAATTACCAATGTCCACTTCTTTGATCTGAAAATCGGTAGTACTCTACTGCAATGCTGATCATGGATATCAATTCCACCCATGAATTGATTGTATACTGTGAAGGCATGTGGAAACGGGAGTCCTTTTTTAATTTTTTCTATTTTGTCATATCTACTTATTGAGCCGAGGGGTATGACACCAGCAGCAGTAGATAAAATTAAGACTGCTTTTGAATCCTGAACTGTAATAAAATTGAGACCGTTATTCTGTTCATGCTGTACTAGATGAGTCTCCCTCGGCGCATTTTTATCCAAGACATTTTTTACACTTACTCTATTGTCTCTTACTGTGCCAGTCGAGCGAAGTCCAGCCTTTTTTAGATGAATTAGCAAGTCTGGGCAACAGAATAGATTGTCAAAGTAGACGTGATACTGGGCTAGTTTGCGAGGAGATGTATTTATCAATAATGGCTCTAACATACTGATAACTACTCGACTTCCTAAAGGACATTTAGATAATTTGAGAGTTTCTTCGTTTTTTCCACAATAAATATCAAAATTAAAAACGTATCCATTTGCACTACCTAAAGCCCACATTTTTATACCGAATCTTATTGGTTTAGACTTTATAAATTGCTTCAATGTAAATCTACTATAATACTTGACCATCATTTCATCGATAGACAATGCTGTACAAAATATTCCAAATCTCATGATGTTATTTTTTAATATTTCTACTATCGGTCGGACGCGCCAAGCTTTGTCTGATTCTTTTTTATCTTCTGATTTCGAAGATTTAAGATTTTTCTTAATAAGTTCAAATTTATTGTGACTCATAGCTTTAGAAACTATATCAGATTTCAAGAAAGGATCATTTGACCAGTAGTTACGTTGCGCTAATCTCTTGTTATAGGTTGAAAAAATAATTATACCTAAAAAGGNTCATTTGACCAGTAGTCACGTTGCGCTAACCTCCTGTTATAGGTTGAAAAAATAATTATACCTAAGAAGGTGTCTAAATCAGTGGCTGAAAGTTCATATCCATTTTCTCGAGTAGCTTCTATTAGATAAGCTTTTAGCTCTGCAGAGAAAAAAACTCAAATAATTCAACGTAAGAGCTACTTGAAATCATTTTTTATCTGAATCTGATAATAAAATGTTATTAGAGAGAGGATCTTTATAGATGTATTCTCCATTTTTCCAACCATACTCATGAGTTTCTTCTAATTTTTTTTGAACATTGTTATAATCTTGAGATTTCTGGAATACGAATGAGATGGAAAAGCAAAATCGTTTTCAGTTATAATATTTTCATTCAACTCAATTTCGTCGCTTGATTCATCATTGTCAGATTCTCCTGAATCATCTATATTAGGAATAATTGTAATATCGAATCGAGCGATCGCCTCGATCTTCAACTTCATATTCTCTTTTTTTTGACATTTTGAAGTTGCAGTCGTAAATGCAAATAAATATTTTTAAATAAAATATTTTTCGAAGTAATTATA
>NW_014564678.1:0-1231 GCF_001313825.1 Dinoponera quadriceps | reverse complement strand
CCTGCCTCTTCTGTCGGCCGCACCACTATCTCAGCTGTCTGCCGTCAATGGTACTTCCGTCTCGGTCTATGGCAGCAGCAAAATGACTCTGGACCTTGGGTTCGATAGGTCCTTCACATGGAATCTCACCTTAGCAGATGTGCCTTTTGGCATTCTTGGAGTGGACTTCCTTGGTCACCACAAGATCGTAATTGATCCGGAGACCTGCTCGGCCACGCACAAACATTCAGGTCAGACCGTATCTGCTGATTCCTCACTCACTCAGGTCTTCTGCCTTTCAGCTTCTAACAATGTCACCAAGCTGCTGGATGAGTTTCCACAAATAACTGGAAAAGCTCCCGCGGAACCGTCTTCTGGCAACCGGACAGTTTATCGCATTATCACCACCGGCCATCCTGTTTCGCAGCCTGCCAGACGCCTTGCCCCGGATCGTCTCAAGGAGGCTCAGCGCCTCTTCGATGATCTCATCGCTCAAGGCGTGTGTTGTCCCAGCTCCAGTCCGTGGGCCAGCCCGTTACACCTGGTGCCTAAGAAGGATGGTTCTCTGCGTCCGTGTGCGGACTACAGAAGACTCAATGCGCAAACCATTCCTGATAAGCACCCACTTACTCGGCTGGAGGATTTCTCTGCTTTTCTTCACGGCAAGACTATCTTTTATAAAATATACCTCCTCAAAGCTTGCAATCAGATTCCCATCGCTGAGAAGGACATTGCTAAAACTGCCATCATCACTCTTTTTGGACTGTTTGAGTTCACTGTAACCATGTTTGGACTCAAGAATGCGTCGCAGACCTTTCAACGCAAGATCAATGATGTCCTAAGAGATCTCAGCGCCTTTCCCCACATCGACGACATCCTCATAATCTCGGACAACAACTCTCAACACATCCAGGATCTGCAGCTGGTTTTTCAGTGACNGTGCTTTAACGAGTCTGATTCGTGATGAAAATTTTGGCCCAAACATGAATATGACGAGCCAGGCTCGTGAATAGATCGTCGGGCCAAACGTAAACATCACGAGCCGAGGTCGTGTACAGATAGTCGGATCAAACATAAACATCACGAGCCTGGGTCGTGATTGAATGTTAGTTTCTATCAGTACGCCACCAGAGTTAGTCACGAGTCTCATAATTGCTGTTACAAAGTAGTTTGTATTATTATATTGAAATTTAATAATAAACTCTTACAAAATGCAAAATAAAAGAGGTTTAAGTGAAAGCAGTGATAATGA
>NW_014564677.1:0-941 GCF_001313825.1 Dinoponera quadriceps | reverse complement strand
TCCATCGTATCATGACAGGTGATGAAAAATGGATATATTTGGAGAATTCAGAGTGTCAGAAATCATGGGTGAATGCAGGCGAATCATCGACATACACTGCAATCGCTTTGGAAAAAAGACAATGTTCTGTGTTTAGTGGGATCAGAAGGGTGTAATCTATTATGAGCTGCTAAAACCTGATGAAACCGTTAACACTGATCGCTACCAACAGCAAATGATCGATTTAAATCGAGCATTGTGTGAAAAACGACCGGAATATGGAAAAAGGCAACACAAAGTCATTTTGCTCCATAATAATGCCCCATCACTCACAGCAAAATGGGTCAGGAAAACGATCGAGGCGTTCAGTTGGGAAATACTAACGCATGCGGCTTATTTTCTAGACTTGGCTCCGTTNCTCTCGCTGAATAACGCTTCAATTCGTATGAAAATGTACGAAAATGGCTCGATAGCTGGTTCGCTTCAAAAGAAGAAATGTTTTTTTGGTGTGGCATTCATAAACTGCCGGAGAAGTGGGAAAAATATATAAATAGCAATGGACATTATTTTGAATAAAATATTTTTTATTATTTTCAAACAACAGACGTGTAATTTTTACAAAAAAATTCCGGATTCATACTTTTACACCTGGTAGAGGCAAGTTTGATTAGTAGGTGCTAGTATTAGGTGGTAAACTTAGTTCCTGTGGCTCACAGTTAGATGATGTTAATTGTAGGTGTAATTTATTTTGACATCTGAAACTGGCTGCATTTTAGAGGTTAGACATTTGTCAATAAAATTCAGTGCGAAGAGATTCATTTAAGCGAGCAGTGCTATTTTTTCTTTTGATTAAATATGGAACGTGATAAGTTGTTTTTTCGACATTTGCTGCTTCATTACTTTGACTTGAAAAAAACTGCAGCTCCAGCTCATAAATTGCTTTTCGAAGCTTATGGCAATTA
>NW_014564676.1:0-952 GCF_001313825.1 Dinoponera quadriceps | reverse complement strand
CTTTCACTTCTTAAATTTTTAACATGTTTTAGGATGCATGAAGCTATTTTTGAGCACTTCTCGATGCAATAGTTTTATCCTCAACGTACATATGAACATTATCGTTACGAAAATTGTGAATACCCAAATTTAGAACGTACATATTAAGTTTATAATATGCTACTGAAGTAGTCAACTTTGGATAAGGTAATGCTTTTTGCAAGTCGAACGAAAAAGCGAAATAATAATCTGAATTACGTAATACTTGCTCATAATCTTGTTTTAATGATTTCTTAGCTGATTCTGTTAGACTTAAATAGACATCATGTTCTTCTATAAGTTTATTCTTTTCTTCATCATCATTCGATGCTTTAAGGGGGGAGTCTACTGTGACAAGGGAAAAACAGGCAGATTTTCCGGATTTTTTTCTAACAAAATATGACTCGTACATTAAATTAAATTAAACCGTCATCTTTATTATATATTCAAGTATTTGAAAAAAAATTTTCAAGTCAAAATATTCAAAATTGCCGTCGTGGCACTCCTTCAAGTGCAGGTCCGTTTTTTTTAGGTGCTCAAACGGTGTACATGAAATCTCACGTCTGGGTGATCTGAAACAAAAAACAAAATTTCGTTATCATCTATATAGTATTGACTCTAGTCTGACGGAGGATTTTGTCGATAAAAAATTTTGGCGCCGAAAAAAATTCTTGAAATTTTTTTCTATTTTTTGCCCAAATTTGATGTTATTATTGTTTATAACAATTACACAAAAAACGATATCAAAAAATGCTCCACCATATGAGAGACACTATTCCAGAGAATATGTGGTTAAAATTTCAAGTCGATTCATTCATTAAAACTCGAGATATCGTGTACACTGTATTGAAAAACTTAGTTTCGAGAAAAACGCGTTTAAAGTTTCGGCATTACTTTTTTCAATGAAAAAATCATTTTTAAGCTTCTTACCATT
>NW_014564675.1:218-568 GCF_001313825.1 Dinoponera quadriceps | reverse complement strand
GTTTCACAATTGACTTTACTATGTAGAACATGTGAATTTAAAATTGCCACGTCTATTAAATAAAACGCCATTTTTTGTAACCTTTTATGCATTTTTTTATAACAGGAAAGCACGCTAGCAATTGGTCCTGTTTATCAACGCCTCCCATACCTATATTATATTCGATTACACATGATGGTTTGATAATTTTGTGAAAATTGTCATCATTCTTTTTTCGCTTTCTTGTATCAACTAAATCAATATTTGAATGTTTTGTGCTAAGCATGTATATCTTTCTTATTTTTCCATCTTAGTACCAACAAACCGTGGGATGATAACATTTTGGCCTCTCCTTTTTTAGTTTGAAGGAA
>NW_014564675.1:0-210 GCF_001313825.1 Dinoponera quadriceps | reverse complement strand
GCATGTGTTTTCTGTTCTTTCTCACAGTTCCAACTACATTTGTATCTTGTTCTAGTAATTTTAAATATAATTGTGGAGACGAATACAAATTGTCCATGTATAGTGTGTAGCCTTTTTTCAAAATTGGTTGCGCCACTTCTAGAACAACACTCTCAGACGCTGGTATATCAGTTCCCGGTATTTTATCTTCGCCAACATAGATTTTAAAAC
>NW_014564674.1:0-635 GCF_001313825.1 Dinoponera quadriceps | reverse complement strand
GGCTATGTCACGTTATAGTTTATATTTCCGAGTATCGCTTGCCCAAATGCGTCTGTTCCCAATAAAAAAAAAAGAAAAAAACATTCATTGTTCCTGTGGCACGCACGATGTAACAACGCTAAGATAGCAACAGTTTTTTCACTATGTCACGAAGAAATGAAATATAAGGTCTAGTAAAAAGTAATCCATTATTTTTGTATCAAATTGGAGGCTTTATTTAACATAGTTACAATGATCCGATTTAGATCGAATATGCACCGTTTTGTTCGATAACTTGTTGCCATTTCGAAGGTAATTTCATTATGCCTCTCTCATAGAAACCCTCGTCCCTATTGGCAAAAAACTGGGAAAGTCGATTTTCACAAGCTTCTTTTAAGGCGAATNCAGCAAAAAAAATCGCCATAGACAGGAACAGGTGGTAATCACTTGGCGCCAGGTCCGGACTATAAGGTGGATGCAAAAGAACCTCCCAACCAAGCTCCCGGAGCTTCTGGCGAGTCACTATCGATGAGTGTGGCCTGGCGTTATCCTGATGGAAAACAATTCCTTTCCTATGGGCCAAAGCTGGCCTCTTCTGGGCGATTGTTTCCTTCAGACGGTCCAATTGTTGATAGTACAGGTCCGAATTAAGAGTT
>NW_014564673.1:0-1041 GCF_001313825.1 Dinoponera quadriceps | reverse complement strand
CAAAATATCTCCACAAAAGTTAAGAGTAAAAACGTATAAGAACGCTTGTGCTTGAATAGTGTCATGGAATTATTACGTAAGAAATTCGAATAATAAAATTATTTTCATTTTGATTACAAAAGAATTTTATTTCTAAAGATATTCTCAAGCATCTAACAAAATTTTATTAACAATACAAAATCAATACGATCAATACGAAAATACGATCGAGATAAATGTTAAAAGTTGAGGAGATATATAATTTGAAATCAAATGTCGAACAATGGTCGCCGCATGACATTGTATCCAACAATTAAACAAATATTTTCGTGACAATATTATGAACGTAATATATACATAGATTGATACTTTTTTTTATGAAATAAGTAGTTGCTACATATCGTTGTCAGAATGATAAAAACGACAGTATTTAATCTTGCATCATATACAAATTCACGCATAAGCACATACACACACACATAGAGAGAGAGAGAGAGAGAGAGAGAGAGAGAGAGAGAGAGAGAGAAACATTCACGCACGTTCGGACGTACACACATATATTTTGAGNATTTTGAAGATGTCTCTCTAACACACCAACAATTCAAAAGATATATACATATTAATCAATATAGAACTACTTCGACTTTACTTCAGTATTGCATCGGCAATTCGCACAGTATCAGCTTGCTGGGACCAGACACACAGTTCTTTTGTAAACATCTGAAACGTTGTTCATTGCTGGCTTGGAAAATGATCGTCACCGTACTTTTATTACTTATTACTATGGTCATTGTAGCATTTACTTTTGATTGTTATGTGCATCATACAAGAGCCGGACAATTGGTCGATCAAATACCAGGACTGAAACGTATTCCGTTTTTTGGCAATATATTCTATGCTCTAGTGCCACAACGTAAATGGAAATTCTCGATATGTTCGCCATTAATTAATTAATAGTTCTGTAATGTTCGACTTATTCTTCAGTTGCATCAGCAGATCATGAGCTTATAAGCAATATAAATCTATAAACATTATATAATACTGATTTTATTTTTTTCATTT
>NW_014564672.1:0-591 GCF_001313825.1 Dinoponera quadriceps | reverse complement strand
GGGAGTGGCGAGACCAGGGGCCCTACGTGCCTGAGAAGGGGCACGTCCGACGGGGGTCGCGTTGACCAGGAAGGGGTCGCCGAGGGTTTTCTTTTTTCTCTTTCTTTTCTTCTTTTTTTTTCTTTTTTTTTCTTTTTTTTTCCTCCTGCGGATGCGATTCCGGTGATCGTGGGGGAAGTAAAGTTTTTTTTTGTTTTTGTGTGATTCAGTTTTTTTGCTCTCTCTTCGTTTTCTTTTGTTTTCTTTTTTTTCGCACTGCCACTGGTGGTTTTGTTTTTTTNGCAGGGCCCAGGGAGGATACTCCCTTGTAAGATTTTGCGGGGGGTGCTGTCGTAAGACAGAAGATCCCCAGAATAAAGGCGATTGAGAACGGAAAGAGTACCGACCGATGATTTCGCGCAACCCAGTATTTCGCCCTCTTCCCGTCATCCAAAAAGGGGGGAGGGAAAAGACAGGTCGAGCACGGCGTCGGGAGGTAGCACGCACGGGAGAGACCCCCTTCATTTTCTTTCGAGTACCGGCCGCCTTGAAGGGCGGCCGTGGCAAGGAATGCGGCTGGACGGCCAGGGTCACCCCGTGGACCGAGGCTTC
>NW_014564671.1:0-1285 GCF_001313825.1 Dinoponera quadriceps | reverse complement strand
TCGGGCGACTTTCAAAAATCGGGAGATTTCAAGATCGCTGTGATTCGCGATATAGCAACGATAACAGCATGTCTTTTCATTTCCTGAGTTAGCTTATTGTCTGCCATTTCTAATTTGAGCTAAAAAAAAGTAAAATCAATTGCTATGAAGTGCTAAGCACATATGTGAGTGTCCTCAAATACCTGACGCACCCTGTATATACAGTAGCGGACATATACTTACGTACAGTTAGGAAAATTAAGTTTTATTCGCTGTGTTATACATGAAATAGTTAAAAAAAAAATCCATTACGTTTTTAACAAGCATATATTATGAGATATCAAAACAGTGTTTATCGATTTACAATAACTAAGAAGTTTCTTGTGTTTGTTTGCTCAAGTATTACATTTTCTGCGGACACGTACTTACGAACACTGTGGTAATACACAGATAGGTAAAAATTACTGCAATATAAACAATACATATCAGTATATATATATATCTACCGAGTAATATAGGTAAAAAGACGTGTTGTGACAGTGTTTTGACATCTGTTATGAGCAAACGAAAGAATATAACGCTAGAACAACATCGGCAAATACAGCAGCTTCGCAAAAATGGGAAGTCTTATCGGAAGATTTCTACAAAGCTTAGAATATCTGTTATAGCTTGTTATCAAGCTATATAACATATTAAACGTCATGGAACACCAGAGGTAACGACCTTTACATAGTAAAGACATATTAACCCATTAACTCCCAAACGACGCGAATTTTAAGTAACTTTTCACCGAGTTTTTTTTATGCTATCGGTCTACAAAAAAATTTCACAGGCTCTTTTCCGACGTAAAATTTTATGTTCTTTCAGAATCCGAGGTCAAAATTGCGATTAACCCTCAAGAAAAAAAATATGGCCGATTTAAACATGAAAAACGTGAAAATTTTCGAAACATTTTTTTTTCTGAATTTTTTTTTGCAATGATACCGCAAATGTATCATCTCTTAATCATAATCAGAGGTGATCATGGGAGTTGAAGATTAACAGGAAAGTTTTATATTAATAGTGAATCACTTATTTTTCACAAAATGGCGTCGAGAATGTNTTCTTGAAAACTAAAGACTTTAGAAAAAAGTTGCTAAGAACAATAATGTCTTAGAATTAGTCAAGGAACACTCTCAAATTTTTTCAGAATTTTTGCAGACAATTTTTGATTTTCTGATAAATTCAGGAAATCCAATTTTCCAAAAATGTCTTTAAAAATTCTGAAAAAATTTAAAAGTGTTCCTTGACTGATTCTAAGACATTT
>NW_014564670.1:0-2234 GCF_001313825.1 Dinoponera quadriceps | reverse complement strand
CCCAATAAATACTCCGGAAATTATGGTCCGGAAATACATATAAAAGTTCTTACACATATGTAATTTAGTTTCTAAAAGAAATAAAAATATATATTAGATCGTTATATACATATTAATATTAAACCAGCCGATGTAAATTTCAAACTACCACAATCTGCAATCACCATGTGCAAAATTCGCAAGTAACAAGATAGAAGGAGAATACATGGTTCCTTCTATCCTAATGTGCGTTTGCGTTGCAAGAATCTTAAATAGAATCGTTACGAAATTATCAGAAAATAATAAAGATATATTGACATTATCGGACAATGAAGAACAAACAAATCCTACACCCTGATAATAAAATGAAAATGAAGAGAAAATCTTCAAAGTATGAAACAAATATAATGTAATATACATCGTGTACACGTGACTGTTAATTCATTAAATGCTGTGTGGATCACGGGTGACCAAAACCATGATAATACCCCGTTTTGTTCAGTTACGTATAAAAAAATAATTCATTTTTTCTACAAAACATGCAGATAACAAAGAGCTAATGAGACAATCTTATGCTTATGACAAGATTATGCAGATAACAAAGAGCTAATGAGACAAATATGAAATATATGCACCCTGAATTATATTTATTTACTGCAGCCTTAATGACATAATTATCAATTAGGTGCTTATACGAACAATGGAAATTAGAGCGGAATTCAATCTGTTAACAAATATACTTTTAACGATTGGGTTAACAACACGTGCGTCGTAACAGCTATAGAACAATATGCGATTCGAATTAAATGTCTGCGAATGAAGTGAAATACAGCGCGATAGAACAACGTGGCGAAAAACAAATACAAGTACCAATCACTAATCAAATACTTACAAAAGTACTTAATTCTCCATATCTGCTTCTCATATCCATGATTTCTGAATGAATTTTCGTTTGAATGTCAGCTGTTATTCCAATGAGCTGTTCAAGCCGTGTGAACAAATTCAGGAGTTCTGCACGTCGTGGCAACTCACATAAGAATGCGCTCTCCCCGCGAAATATCGAGTGTTGCGCTTGCGCAAGGATAAAATATGGTACGCATGCGCAAGAATATTCTTCAAATGTGTCGCAAAGAAAAATGTTATCGTTATGTCAAGCGATGCATATTAGGCAATTTACTTTAATTCTACACTAGAGCTCCATTTACGAGCGCGCAACGGAATAAATCAGTCTTTCCATGCCACCCTCTATAGTCTAGTGTAATTTAAACATTTATTTGTCACCATTCTCATATCTCTAGCGTTTGTCGTGTATTAGCTGTAATATACAAAAAATATGATAACAGCGCATATTTTGCATTGGAGAAAAATTAATGAAATATCGAATAACTTTCTCCGTACTGCAGTCGTACCAGGATTCCTCTACAAAATGGATGTTATCATGAAGTATTACAATATAAACCGTCTTCTCCTATCGGTAATCGGATTGTGGCCTTATCAAAGATCCGTGTACAATACGATTCACGTAATCTGCATGTTTGTTATCTTTGTGCAACCTATCATTTTCCAGGTAATTTTCTCTTATCATTTTGAGCAAACTGCAAAATCAGAATTTTAACACTGTATGCTAAATAACGCTGCATGTCATGTAGAAAATGAAAGTTCATTACTAGAACAGAAATTCATTGCTTGCCTTTAATGTTCTTTAACTTGCATATCCGTTTCTTTTTCTTCTTTATATTTATTTGTTAGGAATATATTCCGAAAAATTATGTCAAAATCCATCAATTTTAAACTGCAGAAACAATATTGGATTCTTGTTATATAACATGCTATGAGACTTAAAATGTTTCCATAATTTGTGAAATTTTTTATCATTTTTGGGGAGAGGGGAAAGGGAGAGAGTAAGAGATATGTGTTGAAATATTCTAGCGGTCGTGACAATATATCATTCACACAATCATTTCTTCTAGTTGATGAAATTCATTACTGCCGAATTTGGTGTTCTTCTACTTTTAGAAATTCTTTCAACAATATTCATAGAAATTGTTTTCTTGTTTAAGTATAATACGATGTACTTCAGTATGTATAAGGTATACAAATAGTGGGCTGATGTTGAACATATAGGAAGTATCTAATATAAATCTTGTGATTAAATGTTATCGCTACAAATTATAGATAAAGCTATTCATAGAATGTATCAAGAACGATTGGGATATGCTAAAAGATTCGATAGAGATTGAATTAATGAGGAGACA
>NW_014564669.1:0-357 GCF_001313825.1 Dinoponera quadriceps | reverse complement strand
CTCATTGTCGAAAATGCACATCAACGCGCGTTGCATGCGGGTCTTCAACTCACCTTGAGCACTTTGCGACGAGAATATTGGATTCTTCGCGCACGAAATATCGCGAAAATAGTGATTCATCACTGCGTCACATGCACTCGCGAGCGAGCCGCGGTTCCGTCGCAATTAATGGGAGATCTTCCGTCGGTACAAGTAACCGCGCCAGCGCGAAGTTTCTTGCATTGTGGACTTGATTACGCTGGACCAGTGTCAATCCGGGTATCTTCGGGTCACGGCATTAAATCTCGGAAGGCGTATATTGCCTTATTTATGTTTGGCTACGCAAGCCATTCATTTAGAATTAGTATCTGATTATTC
>NW_014564668.1:0-475 GCF_001313825.1 Dinoponera quadriceps | reverse complement strand
ATAAGACGCGCGCACACTAGCGATTCGCGGGGGTTTCTACTGTTTTGAACAATTAATCGGCGCGGGCTGCCGCACCTCACGACTCACATGTCACTTAATTTATTTCCAAATGAAATTAACGATTTTGCGGATTCCCGTAACAAAAAAGTATCCTCAGACGCTCGTCGCGTTAAGACTACCAAGCCATGTAGTTAAGCACGTTTCTGATTTTATGCCGGTCGATTAGTATTACTATTCTACTATTATACTATTCGCCGTATTCGCGCGCACGACCTCTCTGAACGGCGAAACAACGGAACCACTTTCCACCTATAACGGGGGTTTATTCGACAATACCGGCGAGAATCCGGGTCGATTGTTCGTCTACACAAATACAACGGACTTGGAAAAAAAACGATACACAAATACAACGGACTTGGAAAAAAAAGCACGAAAACTATGTAACAATTTGTTTTTGACGTGCCATTTTGCTGTT
>NW_014564667.1:409-645 GCF_001313825.1 Dinoponera quadriceps | reverse complement strand
TCATATCTCCTGGAGCAACGAGAGCGAAGGTTCGCGCTCCTTTAAATTCATTATGTAATCTCCCGGGGTGCGAAAATTAGCCTTTACGCCAAGGACGCAGGCTAATTAGGAAATATTATTTCAGTGTCACATTATATGACCGATAGTCGGTAGGATTACGTCAGTATCTGTATTAAGCTTCGATAGAATTAAAGTGGTGTTGTTTTATCGTTAACCGACCTCTAAGTCGTTATCTC
>NW_014564667.1:0-217 GCF_001313825.1 Dinoponera quadriceps | reverse complement strand
ATGACAACATATGTAACATAACCTGCACGCTATGATACGTTACAAGTTATAAAATCATTGTTATATTTCACATTACATAAATATACGAATAATTAATTTTTGTGGAAACTTTTTTACATTTTTGATCAAGAAATGTCGAACAAAATGATTCTCTCTTTTGTATGCTTCGCTTTGTTAATTATACATAACAAAGGTGTCGAGAACCCCATTATGAATA
>NW_014564666.1:0-486 GCF_001313825.1 Dinoponera quadriceps | reverse complement strand
ATCGCATATAAATTGACATATCTGCATATGTATAGTATGAAACCGTCTGGACCAATGAGCATCTAGCCTAAAATAGTCGTAAAATAGTCGTATTAGTTTACAAAATATGCTTATTGGTCGAAACGGTTTTATGTTACCATATCATGTACAGAATGTTGAATCAATATACGACCCTTTATGACGAGTTGCTTGCCCGAAGGCGCGTGCGTCCAAATGATAATTTCGGATTTTTCCTCATAGTCATACGTTTCCAACGCAGTTATAGCGTTTGTAATTATCATCTTAATTATGTAGCATAAAATAACACATATAATAATTTTATGTTTAGTCTTTCCTTCCTTGACGGTCGGTATCTAAAGCAGTCGGCATATTGCGTTTGTATACAAAAGCGGCGTTATCTACGATAACAACCGCGTTAACATTAGAAACCGGCGCAATAAGCTGACAGCGAAGCGGCGTGGTCTACTGTAATCGATACCCAACTCG
>NW_014564665.1:0-2329 GCF_001313825.1 Dinoponera quadriceps | reverse complement strand
CACCGACTTACTGTGCCAGTAAATACGGAGTGGTCGGATTCAGCCAATGTCTGGCAAATTTTCACTACTTGAGCAAAGTACGTGTCCTTACGTTATGCCCGGGCTTCACGTCCACGCCGTTACTTAATGTAACGCCCGATCAAATGCTGGACTTCGTCGACTTTAATGTCTCCAACCTGAAGCAATTGATGAAACAACCGTCTGACAATGTATCGCGCGCGCTGCTACATCTTTTGCGGAATGCTAAAAACGGCACGATCTGGGTGAGCACAGAAAATCATCCAGCGTACGCTGTGGAGATTCCTCATTTTTCCGAACTAGCTGTAGCTATGTAAGTTTTTCGTCGCGATACCATCGGGCGAATTGATGCGGTGTCTGACAGAAAGATTTAACGATCTTGAAAATGTATCATTTGTAAACGATCGAATCGCTTGCGTTTTTTTTATTTTCCTGTGCGTAAGATCTTGTTATCATTGCGTCAAAAAATAGAACTGTTGCAAAAAGTGTACTGCTTATCATTTCCTGTGTGTGACGTTAAATAACCAATGTAACTGCATATAGCCAAACCATGAATAATAAGAAGCGCAATTTAAATAGATAAGATTTATCTTATAAATAATAACTATAAAGAAACAGAGGGAGAGGGGGTGAGAGAGAGAGAGAGAGGGGGAGAGAGAGTGAGAAGGAGATATAATAAGTTTAATTGCTACAAATACTTATACTTACTTTATCTTCTTTCAATATTATGCATCTTTGTAATCCCTGTTTACCATCAGTTTTATTTGATGGAACTTAACAATCATTTCTGCATTCCATCCAGCCATGTTTATCAGGAGCTTATAAAAATTGACCGCATCTTTATCAATATTTCTTCCATCATCTGTATCAATACATGTCCTATTCAAGTATTCGCTATCCTGAACAAAGCTCTAGGTATCTCGAACACAAGACGTGTTAAAAGTAATCTCGTTAAGAATTATGTTATTGATAATGCTTTTGTAAGTTTTTCGACCCTTTCGAAATTACTATTTTCTTTCCGCAAAGTTTGCTCTAAACCAAAAATTTCCTAAGCATGGGTCTCAAACAAATTTTTTAATATAATACTTCATCATTTTGCATAGTTTTACAATCTTAAGCCAGGTATATACTTGTTGCATATCCTCGTGACGTATCAACATATAGTGATATGGATGGAATGCGTTGCAAAATCGTGTATCTATAATTAATAAATTTATGAAATTATATTCAATAAACAAATAAAAAGTAATAGCAGTAAGGTAATATAAATAAACACAGTGTATCCTTTCTCCTAATTTATTTATATCTATTAAAATTGGATGAATCGTGGAGGTTTATAATTTTAAGAAACGGTTTACACAATTTGGGAAATCATGTTTTATGTACGTTTATGGCAGATTTTTATCTCCACGGACTAACAAATAATTGGTTTCTGATGAGGGTTCGAGTTTTACCGCATGACTGCTCTTTTAACATCATGCCCTCGTTGTCCGATATATCTTGATTAGAGTCGTGGAGATTTTGCACGATCGGTAAATATACAAATTACTGGTACTACCTTTGATATCTCTGACTTACACACAACAAATAATGAGCATCGATTACAACCTTTTGTTTCGTACACAGTGATACATATGTGGAAGTTAGAGATAATATTGCTCAGAGGTATTAGTGGTGCTGAAAGTATCTGATTATTTAACGTATGATCTTACCAATAATTGTTTAAACTGATATTTGTAAAAAATATTTTGATAGATGTATATTGCAGGCATATATTCCTGTGCTAGTCTCCACTGATAATATAATAAGTCAATAATGCAAGTCAGTATATCATATTGGAACGTGAATATCCTACAGAACGTATTTGTAAAACAAATCTGTTTCATGACTATTTTTTAACAAAGGCAGAGATTTGATTTATATTTATATTTATTTGACCGATTTGATTAAATCGCGTTGGTGACCAAACCTAAATGATCTCTAGCCGGTGATCCTAGATCACTTCCTGTATGCCCTTCCGTGAAGCTGTAAGAAACTTAACATTCATGATCAATTCCTAATAATTTATGATACATAATATCAAATTATATAATTTTAAAACTTAACGAATGCAACTAACAATACGCATCGCATACTTAACGATTTGCAAATCGTTCATAATGTATATAACCAATCGATTAAACAGAAATACCATGTAACATTATATCAATGTTATATCTTACTCGACAATGTAATCGTTATGCACAGCATATATTACATTATATTTATGTTATTGAGCTGGAAATTATAACGTTGATGTAATGTTACTGTT
>NW_014564664.1:0-1301 GCF_001313825.1 Dinoponera quadriceps | reverse complement strand
TAGAACGCATGTTTCAAGATATAATTAATGAAAAAGTAGAATTAGAAGAAGATTTTCCAATTTATTATAATATCCCAGAAGCGGAAAGGATAAATTTTCTTGTAGGACATAAAGAAAAAATATATTTTCCGACAGAAACCTTATGTTCAACAAAAACACTAACAATCTAACATAAAAAAAGTGCTGTAAAAAAGCATTTAAAACGTAAAACGAGACCAAGACCGTTTGGAGTAAAACAAAAATTTTGGAAAGTTTCATCAATACGACAATGGGAAGTACAAATCAATGAAATTGATAATAGAATTTAGAAATTAAAATGAAATTTATAAATATATATTAAATATATCGTTTTAATGAAGCGTTAATAAAAGAAATAATTACCCACGACATTGTCATCACGATGGGTTTCCTGGAGGAATTTTTCCACAAGGAAAAATGTGTCAGGGTTCAAAGCCTTCAAAACATAAATGAAAATATTTAAACTTATACATTATATTGTATCACGGAAAAAAAATACGTAACAAAAAATCTATGCTATCAAAGCAGAATTGAGAAACAAAATTAATTATCAATCGTTGAATCAATAATTGAAAAATAATTTAATCAATAATTAACATTCATTGAAAAAGTTAAATGTTACATCGATATGGAGCTGAGCATATTTATAATTCAGAGCAAAGCGGACTTCAATTAGAAGTTCATGTCAGTCATATCTTATCATATAAAACGCAAAAGGTAGAGTCTTTAATAGAAAGTATCTCCTACTGGTATACTATAGCTATACTACACAACCCTCTTCAGCTGATAAATTGTTGTCACCTCTTTTCATAGAAGTCTTATTTCATTAGAAGAAGCTATCGGAACGTTTGGTACAAGAATGCAACAAACCATATTCTAAATTCTTGATATTTTTATTATAACTTTAACGTTAGACAAATTAATATTGTGTCATATAAAACTTGGTTAAACAAATATTTTTTCCGAATTTCAGATACCAATCAAGTTTAATATTAAATTCATGGACAGATCATTATCCTAATATAATTGTAGATCAGAATTAGCAGATATTGCTTTGTTAACAATTCTAGCCGATATAACGGGAAAAATGTAGCCGTTAGGTATATATTATTTCTGATTCTGGACAAATTTTGTTAAATATTTTTCAGATATGATTATATTGTTAAATCCTGCAGTAGATCTTCATGCAAAGTTTGGAGCAATAAATGCTAGCGCATTCTCAGGTAGTAGATAGAGAAATGCCCATTAAATATGAGTACCGGCGAATAAGCAAGGGGTTGAAT
>NW_014564663.1:0-1810 GCF_001313825.1 Dinoponera quadriceps | reverse complement strand
GATAAATTGATGTTTTATCGAAATTTCAGCGGTCAAGTGCAATCCCGATTCTACAGTTATCAAGGTGCTGGCTGCTTTGAACGCTGGTTTTGATTGTGCGTTCAAGGTAAGTTGTTGTGCTCTTATTGCAAAACTAGGACAAATACTTGACACATGTCACTAACACATTGACATGTTTTTATGTTAATGCACTAACATAACTGGTAACATAACCGAATATATCCGAAGAACGCCGCAGTTGCACGAAATACCAGTACTTCTCCTTTATCGTTAAACTTACCTACCCTTTGTAAAAGGGTCCGTCCATATATTCTTACGTCAATACATCGTATCATATCGCGAAGGTTAAGCTTGTTATACAGAGTGTTTGATAATTTTTTCGGTAGACGCGGTATGCAAGTAGAATTTGTTAAATTGTGCAGAATAGTCGAGCGCGAGCGTGGCATGGTAGACAGTGCATCGGTCTACCGTGCTATTGAAGTCCCGAGTTCGATCCCTGGCAGAACCAGAAAATTTTTCCATACGCTCGTAGCTCCTCTTCGGTGGTCTGGCAAACCACCAAGAGTAATCTCATGCCAAAAAAACTTCTCTCCAACTGCCGTTCGAAACCGGCGTTAAACTGTAAGTCTTGTATGCATGTGTACAATCTGTATACGCATCACATACATACATAAGAGAGAGAGAAGTAGGCCTAGGCCTCAAATTTGGGCTGTAGTGCCAATGGGATAGGTAGAGCAGAATAGTCATTTAATATTATCTAGTTATCATAAGAGTATTATACAGAATGCCCAGTTCTTAGCAATAGGTTCGAGATTTAATGTTCAATGTATTGATATCTGTCAGTAGCTATAATTGCTGTCATATATTAAGTGTACAAATTAATCCCCTGCTTTTTCGCAAAATTCAAAATTTATTTATAAAAGTGCAAGAAATATTTTAATCAATAAAATATCCATTATTTTTTATAACCTCAAGTTATTTATCAGGCAGCTGACGAATCCCACTGCGATAGAAACGTAGTGGTTTTAAGTCAATAAAATCATGAATGTTTTTTTGGACGTCTTCCAAAATTTTGAAGTGCATTTCAACTAAATGATGTTGGAGCGATCGAAACAAATGGTAATCTGAAATGGCCATATCTGGCTAATAGACCACATGCGGAAGCTTTTAACGCAAGTCGAAAATGACTTTCTGAGTCTCTTTTGCAACATGCGGCCGAGCGTTGTCATGCTGTAAAATGACTTTTCAGCTTCCTTTACCAGTAAAAAGAGTAAAAAGATATCTAATCAAATAGAAATGACTTGTTGGATAACTCCGAACGGTTATAGCAAGTTTTACTTTATTGCGCTGAGGTTTGATCCAGTAGCTGCTGCAGTTCCTCGTCTTTGCATTTTTTGGTTTGGTCGGAGCGTTTTCTGTCTTTAAGGTCAAAATCTCCTTTGTGAGATTTTTTATACCAATTTTAACAAGTCCTATAAGTCACTGCACCTTCCTCATCCAGAGCACAACAAATAATTTCTT
The DNA here is from genome assembly GCF_001313825.1 of Dinoponera quadriceps. NCBI lineage: Eukaryota > Metazoa > Arthropoda > Insecta > Hymenoptera > Formicidae > Dinoponera > Dinoponera quadriceps. The sequence goes on along the minus strand of NW_014564663.1, from coordinate 289 downwards.
CGGCGGCGTTCGTTTAGCTAAAACGCAAAAAGAATGCAGTTCCAAATATGCTCTTTATCAAAGGATATCATATACAATTGTTTTTAGAGGTTATATTGACCGCTCCACCAGTGCATAGTGTTTGGAAAAAGTAGATGTCAGCACTTAAAAGCCACAAAAGGACCGGTAGATATTCTAATTTAAAATAGTTTTCAAAATAGGCGAAAAAATAAGGAATTAATATATTAGGTTGGGGAAAAAAAATCCATTATTTTTTTGGTAGATGGCTGTAGTGATCGATATCTCGTAA
>NW_014564662.1:0-2292 GCF_001313825.1 Dinoponera quadriceps | reverse complement strand
CGCCGCGCCGCAACAGCGAAACGAGTTGATCACGAGTATCGCGCAAGACAAAAGAATCATGGTGACCAAAAAGAACATCATCAACATGTTATCGCGAAGAACTGAGATAGCGAGAGTGTACGGTGAACCGTCATCGGTCGCTAGCTGTTGAATAACGCGAAGGGCCAGGTATGGTGCACAAGCCATCCCATAGGTTACGGTGAGCAATTGGTATACGGTAACCGAATCGTACAGAGCGGATTTCATTAAGATTCGTTGATAATTGATATCGCGTAAATCTACGAGAATTTGGCGATACGTTTTTGCAATATCGGCTACATACACATATTGAAATTGACGTCATTTAATAATTATGGATATCAAATTTTGTTGCAGTTTTGGACCGAAAAGTAAATGGTCGTTTAAACTGGTACAGTTCGAAGTCGTACTTGACGCGTCAAACACAACCCGTATATGTGTAGTAGCACTATCGGCGCGAAAAACAGGATGATGAGGTATATAGACGCATTGCTCCGAGGTAGACGCTAAGGGCAGGGCCTTGCGCATATGCCGGAGTTGCTCGTATTCCCGCAGAAATGTTTTATACTCCGAGAATTTCTGTGGATTAGAATTTAATCGAAATACGAGCGAATGAAGTTGCTTTTCCATCTGTAGTCGAGACTCGCCGATATTAATTGGAGGGTCATTTTTAAACGGAAGGCGCACAATATACGGCCCGTCAGACAACCGCGAGTGGGTTGCGCAGAAATTATTTCGCAACGGTCGTCTTGAGGAGAACGAATTGAAAGAGGTGGAAACTCCTCAACTTCCCAGAAACGCCGAATTTCCTTCTCGAGTGAGGACGAATTCACGCAATGATGTACCGATATTTGAAATGCGCTTCGCAAAGCGCCTTGGTTCAACTGTTCGTCACGAGTTGACGAAACTGAACTAACAGGTCCCGAAATAACCCAGTCAAAGATTGAATTCTGCGCAATGGGTTGCCCCTGTTCACCCTTCCGAATACCATCGCGGATAATTTCGCTATATAAATCTGCCCCGATGATGATACTGATAGGCTGCGAACTCGTTGGATCGGGATCCGCCCATGACAAATCGGCCAGATGCGAATACGCATTGATCCAGCAAGGCTCGAACCATAACTGAGCGACCGCCAGCCACTTTAACCGTGATCCAGGCAGTAGCAAGAAGAACACAAACGGATCTTCTCCTTGCTTGAGAGGCATGCAAGGATTGAACTTCAGCTTGACGCTCGAAGATTTGAGTCGGCTGGGAAGCCGGCGCCGGCTCAGCCATCGCACTCCTGCTGGCGCTTGAGCCATTATGCAGCATCGTGTGATGTCGTTGGTGGCAGACTCGACATGAATATTTACTTTTGCAATTGAGCACTGAATGATTTTGACTGAGGCAATTGTAACATCTGCCGTACTGCTTGACGAGCTCACGACGCCGTTCGGGGCCTCCCTTAGCAAATAACGGGCAAGCGCTAAAATAATGCCGTGTTTTACACACCGGAATTGAGGAAGGCTAGACGCAGATGCGGTTGCGACATTGACTATTGGCATTTGCGCGACCCTCTTCAATTTTCCCGTAAAACGAGCAGACAATTCTTCGAGTGCGCGAGTGCGGCGAACTATAAATTTATTTAACTCATCAAATGACGGAGGAGAGCCAAAGTGTGCGGCGATCATTTTCTACGCCTTTTTTGTAAGGGGATCGAAACGCTCTGCGACGATATGCACGAGCATATCGTTCCATAATTCGGCGGAAGGTCGCTGTAAATTTGCCAACAACGACACCGCGATCTTGACTTTGTCGCGCAACGATTGTAAGTCGCTCGCAGATTCGCGTGTCACTGGAGCGAGATTCAATAATGTGGCTAAATGCAGGTTCAAAAGCCGAGACTTGTTTTCGTACCGCGCACTCAAAGGCTGTCATGCGATTTTAAAATTTGCGGAGGTAACCGAGATGTTCCCGACGCAGTCGAACGCAGGACCTTTCAAACACGACGTTAAAAAATACATGCGCGAGAAATCAGTCAGTTCGGGATTCCGAATAATCAACGACGTGAACCGATCGCGAAATTTTTCCCATTCATCTAAATTGCCGTCAAATGGCGGAATGCGAATGGGTGGCAATTGCACGAGAGAGACCGCGGACAGAGTCGACCGATTCTGTGAATTATTTAACGATTCGTTATGTGGACTCACGAAAGGCTCCAATTCCTCTAGGACCTCGGACATGTGATACAACGATGTCTGGTAGACGTCCTCACTTAAATCGAACCGGTTC
>NW_014564661.1:0-442 GCF_001313825.1 Dinoponera quadriceps | reverse complement strand
CTTAAAGTCATGGGAATGATTCAAAAGCAAGGGTATTGTGTGCCGTACAAGTTGAAGCCAAGAGATGTTGAACGGCGTTTGTTTGCTAGTGAACAGCTGCTTGAAAGGCAAAGACGAAAAGGACTTCTGCATCGCATTGTGACTGGTGATGAAAAATGGGTTCATTACAATAACCTCAAGCGCAGAAAATCATGGGGAGTTCCCGGCCATGCTTCCACATCCACGGCCAAACCGAACATTCATGGCTCCAAGGTAATGCTCTGTATTTGGTGGGATCAGCTCGGCGTAGTGTATTGCGGGCTATTAAAACCAACTGAAACAATCACAGGCGATCGGTATCGAACTCAATTGATGCGTTTGAATCGAGCATTGAAAGACAAGCTGCCGCACTATGCCGAGAGACACGAAAAAGTGATTTTGCAGCATGACAATGCTCGACCTC
>NW_014564660.1:0-2132 GCF_001313825.1 Dinoponera quadriceps | reverse complement strand
AAACTAACTGCTGAGCAGTATCTTATTATCCACTTTAGTTATTGGCCAAACGTTTTTGTTTATTATAATTTTATTGCTAAACAAATTTTTAAAATAAAATGAGATTGTTTTCTGTTATAATTTTTCCCGTAGAATCGAATGGCACTGTTAGTTTTTAGAAATTTGCAACTTTTTGGTAATTTGTTTAAATAATTTTGCAATAAACAATCAGATCGTCAAACAAAAAAACACGGGTATTTTATTTTTTGCTAATTCAATCGATGGCGTAGTTAGTTTGGGTCTAACTATGCTGTGCTAGCCATGGTCTTAATGGGTTAATAGGGAGGAAAGGAACAACCCTGGAAATGATAAACATCATATGTAACTGATTATTGAATTATAAAAATCTACGGACCGGTCACCAGTAAATTTGCATACTATAATATCAAATTTCGGACAAATCTAGTTCTTTTTTTTTAACCAAGTATTTCCGAGTTCGTTAAAACACAAGTAAATCTACACTATCCTTTGTTGCGTCAATATTTTGAGTACCGCCAATCGATTCGTCATGAAATTTTACAAAACATACCAGAGTAGCGATCAGCGAGTTCAGAAAAGCAACCGTGTATCCCACTAACATCGCGTGCAAAAACAAGATGACGACGAGGAACTCGTAGATTGGCGATTGTTCAGCTTCGAGGGGAAACAGTACACTCACGGGAAACGGTCGCGAAGTATTATTGCCGCTTTCTACAAAATGCATGATAGCCATCGCGTTATTACTCCCAAAATAGATCACCCCGCCGATCGTATTGAAAGTCAACCAAGTTTTCATGCAAAAATGCGAGAAGCTAGCTTTAGTCTTCATCAAGCGCAAATGCTGATCGACATTCACGCCTTCGCGCCAATCAGTATTCATAGCGTCCAGTATTTCGCGAACATTGCTGCAAAATGTCATTGTAATCCGACAGAGATATCTGGTTCGTGTGTTTATGTAATCACATCTACATGAAATTAAGCACCGCCGCGTCCATCAATATTTAACAGATGCAATTATTAAGTTATGTTTAGCTAAGATCAACAAAGATCAAGGGACGAATGATATACATTGGTGGACTCCATCGATTTCGTCCCACAAGGGGGCCAAAACGGATCGAAGGGCTTTAACTTCGCGTTGCCAGCCGATACTACCAGCTAACTTACCGATGATATTTCCAAAATGTCATCACCTTGATGCCGGTTAAGCTGTAATATAAAGTCACTGGTAAGCTTTCCACGAGATTCTGCAGTTCGCCCAGTTGGCAGTGCGCAAATATGTACAAATACTGGAAGTACTGCACTATCAGTATACTCGAAACATGGATCAGTCGACGAAAAACGGCGTTTGGCACGTCCGGCCACATGCCAAAAATTCGAAGACCGGATTTTAGCAACGGACTAGCCGTACTCGTGATTACCATCTGTCAACGATTCTGAGAGTAAACTATAAAGCGAAAGTCGGTGGCACGCACGGTACTCTTGTGTACGATAAACTGTAAGAGCATAGGACTATCCTCTAAACGCATCCCCACTTACTGCTTTCCCACCTCCATGATACTACCGATCAATCGTTATTATGGTTTGTGCAGTATAACAGTATATCGAGATAAAGCTTATTACCTGCACGCATAATGTGTCTTGTCCGCGCAGCGGAGATAAAGTTACGCGTACGACATAATGCCATTATCAGCGTTTCTCTATTTTTTTTCAGGTCTTTCTTCCGCGAGAAAACTGTACCATAGATAAAAAACGAATGATAATCGCGTCTTGTACACGAAGATTGAACGTTCGATAATCACATTAATCATTCCAACAGGAAAATGTGAATTACACACTCGTCTCGTGTCTGAGAAGCAATAAATAAAGGAAATACCTAGTAACTCCTCTGAAGAGAGAGCGAATATCGAGTAATTGAGAGTAATTTTCATAAATGTTACGGAGAACAGTGTTTTCCGGGATGCACATGTGGTAAATTTCTCAAAAGTAGAAAAATTGTAATCAACTTGAATCGTCGTGGAAATTTGCTAACATGTATACGTAAACGAAAATGTCGTGAAAACTATATATGTATTTTCAGGGAAAATATTTTATAGTAAAAAATTAGACAATAACCT
>NW_014564659.1:0-552 GCF_001313825.1 Dinoponera quadriceps | reverse complement strand
GGAATCGCGTGCGACTTGGACGTGTGTGTTTTGACACGCAGCCCGCCCACGCCGGCTAAGCTACTCGCCGCGCACGAGAACTCGCCATTAAATACATTAGGACACGTTTAATGGTGCCAAGATCTCTCGTTTTATATGTGGCTGCTGCTGCCGCTATCGCTTGCGTCGGGGATGCGCCAGCACCCACTCGCTCGCTCGTCCCCGGCGAGTGTGTTTAGTTCTCATTGCTCCCGCGCGTCGGACACGTAGCCGTGGCACGAGCCCAGTGATATCGAATATTTTTCTTGCCTTTCTCCACTTTTTTTGCCGCTCCCCTTATTGGCACTTTAAAACCCAGACGACCGCGGGTGAAAGGGGTGAAAAAGAAGAAACGACGGGGAACACCCCGAGGTCGCCATTCAGCGAAAGCCCGACTCGAACGTCGCGGCGACGACGTGTGTCGAGAAGTTTTAAGACTAAATTGGCCGCGGCTGCGGTGAAGTGGTAATTTCAGCCGCGGAAATTTCTGTCCGGCAGCGATGAGTAAATTGTATTCTTTTTTTTCTCTCGCTC
>NW_014564658.1:0-741 GCF_001313825.1 Dinoponera quadriceps | reverse complement strand
TACCGAGTTGAATTAATTTTCTTGACTGAATATACATGAAGACAACTTAATTAGCTGAACGAATGTCTCTTTTATCTGCATTACAAAAATAATTGTGACATATTTTATATCGAAAGTATTGCGATAGTTGTTGCGTATGATGGCGTTCATAACGTCCATGTTGCTGTGAGTTTACATTTTATCAAGACGACATCTATTTTATAATGGTATTACCATAAAAAATAAGTGTTGAAGAAAAATTTGTTAAAGAAGAGGGTGCGTTCGTAATATTAGGTGAAGTAAAAAGTTCTGAGCGTTTTTTCGCTTTATTTCGACGATGAAATTAACATAGTTAGGATTATCCGATTTCGATCAAATATGCACCGTTTTGTTTGATAACTTTTGTCCATTTTGAAGGCAATTTTATAATTCCGCGATTGAAGAAGTCCTCGTCCCTATTGGTAAAAAACTTGACCAGCTCATTTTCACAAGCCTCTCTTGAGGCCAGTTTTGTACCATCAGGAAAATTTTGCAAATGCTTGAAAAAGTNGGTGCAATAGAACCTCCCATCCAAGCTCTCGGAGCTTCTGGCGCGTCGTTAATGATATGTGCGGCCTGGCGTTGTCTTGATGGAACACAACACTCTTCCTATTGGCCAATTCTGGCCGCTTCTGGTAGATCGTCTGCTTCAATCTGGTCAGTTGTTGACAATTGAGGTCCGAATTGAGTGTTTGGCCCGATGGGAGCAGCTCATATTGGATG
>NW_014564657.1:0-874 GCF_001313825.1 Dinoponera quadriceps | reverse complement strand
ATTTTTCAAACTCGGGCAAACCTTTCGCCGCACCCTGTATAATCATTTTATAAAATAACTATGCAACGTTACTTACATATATGTAACTGTTTCAAAAATAGAAGCCCATAGCTGTATTAAGAGATATCCATTATAGTACATTTAAATTTTATCATTTTATCAATGTTATATCAAAAACATTGGAATGTTAGAAAAATCTTTGAGCAACATTACTTGCAATTTTATGAAACTCCCATTTCCAACATTATCAAAATCTCCAAATTAGTATCAATGTTTGTTCATAATGATAAATACAACTTTAAATGCGATATATTTGAAAATGTTACATATTACTGAATATCATTGTGACAATATTTTATAATAATGATTTTTTGCTTATTGCGAATGCTCTTTCCATATATATAATAAGGTTCCATGTTTACGATCTCATTGTCAGGCTCGTAAATGAATGAAGATACAGTAAATATCTTAGAGGCGTATATTTTGAATGCAACATACGGCGTGTGACTCGTCCCGGATATAATAGTTGATTTGAGACCATCTTCGAAAATATAGCCATAGACGGTAGCAATTAATGTCGCTAAGATAATCGAACCATAATGCTCGCGTGCAAACACTTGTGCTCTGCGATACTTGTTTATATCCATCCATTTGGGCAACTTCTCCTGGGACCGTCTGAGATCAATTATGTGCATGACAGCAAATGAGATATCTTACAATCTCTCTGGCACGTTTGGATATTATTTTAATACTCGTAGATTCTGACATGTTCAGTAACGTTGATTTTGTACGGTCAACATGTCGAAGTCGTCCGGCATTGTAATAGTATCGAGTATGGTTTGCATTTTCTCTAGATATTCACCTACACTGAGAT
>NW_014564656.1:382-706 GCF_001313825.1 Dinoponera quadriceps | reverse complement strand
TTGAGCAGCTCTACGAATTGAAGTAGAATTGAAGTAGAATTGAAATCCCTTTGGGGTGCTTTTAAAATATTGTTTCTAAACCTCTTTTTTACAGCTTTATTTTCAATTTTTTTGCTTTTCAATAATTAACATAACGTCTTATTCTTTAATTTTGAATATATTTATATAGCTAGCATTTCAGACATAAAAAATTATCTAACATGAAATCCAACGTAAAAAACTTTAATTTGAGAGGTTTAGGATCCCTGTATGATGATCTGATCCAATGTTATGCAGATTTGAAGTTGATTGATGAAAGCGTCATTTTATGTACAAAAAATTTGA
>NW_014564656.1:0-262 GCF_001313825.1 Dinoponera quadriceps | reverse complement strand
CAAGGTAGATGTACAAAATTACAGAATATGACGTTATGCTAATTATTTGTAAGCAAAAAATTAAAAAATAAAACTGTAAAAAAGAGATTTAGACACAATATTTTGAACTTTTTAATTGGTTTTGGGAGTTTTTTAGTAAATACTTTAGGATGGTCTAAGCAGTTTTTTTAGGTAAAAAAAATTGTTCTCACAGGCCTGATTATCTCCTTGCTGGAAAATACTTTTTTAATATGTATTAAAAACGTGGCTCAAAAATAACATA
>NW_014564655.1:0-870 GCF_001313825.1 Dinoponera quadriceps | reverse complement strand
TAATTCCCGTGGATCTAAGCAACGCGGGCGGTGGAGTGCTCCTGGCCAGCGCTGCGGAGAAGAAGGCGGTTGAAAGACGGGCCGCCACAGGAAGGAGAATAATAGGGCTTTACCGCATAAGGGCAGTTCAACTGTCCGCGGTAGCGCGGTGATTTTCTCAATGGGGAGGAAGAGGCGTCTTTAACGTTGGACCGCTTAAGAACTACTTATGTGTTCGCAGTAATGCAGTCGGCATCACCAGGGAGGGTAGGAGGGGTAATTTTTGGGGGAACCGCGTGAAAACAGATTTTCTGTTGGCGGTAATGCTGAGGGGGTGGAGGAAATGTGGGTGGGGGGATTAGGTTTTTAACCGCATGAGAACAGATTATCTGTTCGCGGTTATGCAATGAAATTTACAGGAGGGATGGAAGAATGGTGTAAAGTTACAGAATACCTCGTGAGAACAGATTATCCGTTCGCGGTACTGTTATGTTAATAAAGGGAGGTGGGAGGATCCTCCAGCAACCCCGAGGCTCCAGCACGCCAGGTTGCTGTCTTAGCGGATTTCATACCGCTCGAGGCGCTGACGTGCCTTCTGCGCCTCGGCACCAGCCGCCGGCAGATTATCCCACGAGGGACCCGCTGAGCCCTGTCTCCTTCCACTTGGATGGAGGGTAGCGCCAGAGCCCCGTCAGCCGCCAGGAGGAGTGATAGTTGCGACCTCCTCCAGCGTTTCCGACTCACACCACGAGGAGGTGGGGTTGGCACGTGGGAAGTGCTGAGAACCAACATCTCCCTTCTGAGAGTCACATTTAAGGAACAGTCATATCTGGGCTAGTTCTTGACATCACTGTAACGGTGCGTTTGCACCGTTGCCCCCCGCGACCCGAC
>NW_014564654.1:0-1548 GCF_001313825.1 Dinoponera quadriceps | reverse complement strand
TTTGGTTGCTGTCCCTATTTCGAAGATTCTATTTTAGCCGCCACAGTTACATTTTGATTAATTCTTTGTACGAGTGTACGTAAATTGCCTTGTATAAATAACAGTATATTCTTAAATTCTTAATATTCGCATAAATCATACGTTCCTATTATTTTATCATATTTTCGTCATCGTACTTCCCACCGAGTCTAGGTTTCGTCTTTCCTCGAACAAAGGAAAGGCAGGGAAATATATTTCTAGCTACGTTTGTGCGAAAAAACGCAAGCAACTTTGTCGAAGATTGACTAAAGAGTTCGCTCGGACACGAGTCTTCCTCGTATCATTTTAAATTCACTTCCCGGTTTTACCAAGTTTGGAGCCGGCGTAGCGACCGAGTAAAGTTGATAAGCGTTCTCGCGGACTTCCCACCCGGACTATCTTCACGATCTGTCAATCCGTCCGTGTTCAGAACGTCTTTAACGTTACCTGGAACGAGCAGCGCTTGCCTGGCCGTCGTTCTCTTGTGTACACTCTACCGCGAAGCTGCTTGTAACATTTCGGTGAAGTTCTCTGTCAGCTCCGTGTCTTCCTTGTCACGGCCGGCTATTTCGCCGCGAAACTCGATTCTCACGCGCCTATTAACCATCTCCTGGCTGGTCCTTTTATGGTCGCGAGATAGTGTCCTACGATCGACTTGCAGAAATGAGAGGAGCGTGACAGCGAAATAAGTGGCTGTGGATCACGGAGGGGGAGAGAGAAAGAGTGAACGGTTGGCGGGGAATATAAGGCAGAATGTGGATCCAAGTCGGATGAGGGGCGAAGGGGCGAGCTTTCCTCAGGGAGAGGAAAAGTCGAGGTATATCGCGTGCCCAGAACGTCCCGGGAATAACGAAAGATTGGGACGACGAGGAAATTTCATCGCGCTCAGGCGGTCGATGTGTGCGGCGAGGCTGAGAGGAAGGAGGGATCGCGGCGGCGAGATTTATCGAATTTTCGAAATACCCATGCACTCGGCGTGTCGAAGCACACACCTCCATTTTTCTACAGCCTTCAACCTATCTCGCTCTTTTTTCCGCTGGCACCTTACTTTCCGTTCCGGCCNGCCACCACATCACCCGTCCTCGTGCTCCCCTATTTTCCCGCCCTTCTATCCTTCCTCGATCCGACACCCCTTTCACGCGCCTTCCCGGTATACACCTTCCCAACATTGTCTGGGCTTCCTCTCGTTTACGCTCAAGCGCCGGCTCGGCTCGCGCACGCGCAGCAAATGATTCCCGATTTCTCAATTTCGCGGCAGCCTGCAGGCAAAATGCCTCTTCGAGGTGCGGACCCGAAAAATCCCCGGACGCAAACACAGTCCCAGAAATTGAAAATCGAATATCTCAGGGGACGGGTATGTACGGGGATTCTTGTTTGTTCGTATTCTCCTGAGATGAGATCTTGAAACTTGGCGATCAATGAAAATTACCTCGCCGGGATGTTTCGTAATTAAGATCGACAACAGGAATATTTGTCCGCGTGTTATTTTCGCGCCCACCGAGACTGATAAATATTTGTTCCATATGAAAG
>NW_014564653.1:0-433 GCF_001313825.1 Dinoponera quadriceps | reverse complement strand
TACTTTGTCGCCCTTCGCGACGGTCGGAGGGTGCAGCTCGTTCGGCCGGCCTCCCATGCAGCTTCCAGCATTCGTTGCGAGTATGTCCTACCATTTTACAGTGTGTGCAATATTTTTCCATAGCGTTTACGAGAGGGCGTTCACTGGTTGTTGGTACGGCAAATCGGTCCGCGTAATGGCTGGCATGGCAATCCTCTAGGTATCCTGTCCTGCCGCATTTTTGACACGTCGGGGGCCTAGCGTTTTCTCTAGTACGCGGATATGTCGTTGAGCGACTGTTATATGAGAATGCAGTTTCCCGTTGATTATAGTGACTCGTTAGTCCTTTCACCTTTTCTTCCTCCATAGCTCCGACAATTGCTTCGGCTAGCGTTGAGGGAACTCGGGATCGTACTATGGTTTGCAGCTTATCGTTTAACCCGAGTTGGTAATT
>NW_014564652.1:0-847 GCF_001313825.1 Dinoponera quadriceps | reverse complement strand
ATTATAAACATCTCAAACATTAACACTACTGCAAGTTTTGGCAATTCTCAATGATTTTGGAATAAAGTTATAGCTTGTCCTTATGCAACAGCAATCTGTAAGCTTCTCTATCCCAACATTAAAAGGTAATCCAGAGAGAAGTGGATCTTTTGCATCAGAGCTAACTTGTATAATATTAGAAGATTGTACATCTGTCTTCATTTGTGAGAATCTGTGGAAATATCAAAAACGTAATGTTAATTGAGAATTACTTTTGATAAGATAACAATTTGCAGTAAATATTTCACAGAAAGACTCACCTCTATTTATATGCATTATATATTATTTGAATAATTTCAACTATGCAGTAAATCAACTATCTTTACTTGAATATTAAACTAAATAAAATATTAGGTAGTAAAAAGTAACACAAGTAGGTAATAAAAGTAAGTTGTTTCAAGATATTAACTTCTTTCCAATTTATTTTACATTCGACTTTTCTTCATAAAATGTAATTCAGCTGAATTTAAATACCATATATCATATCATTTTCATTATTACAAAGAAGTTTAACATGTTTGAAAAAAGATGATATTTTATCCGAATGTGCTTACAATTTATTACCTTCCGGACATTTTCCCTTACAAAAGATAAACACATGTGTCGCTCCATAGTCTTCTTAAGATCAAGAACTGTTGTATCATGTGGTGGAAGCCATGGTGAAACAAAAATTATATTATTAGGATGATTGATCAATTCAAATAGACAAGTATAGAAATGATAAATTATTATAAACATCTCAAACATTGGCGCAACTGCAAGGTTTGGCAATTTTCCACAATTTAAGAATAAAGTTATAGCTTGTCCT
>NW_014564651.1:0-478 GCF_001313825.1 Dinoponera quadriceps | reverse complement strand
TTATAAGCGTAGCTATGTCTCTGATGCATTTTATCTGGTAGGAAATTATCTGGATTAAAAACTAGTGGATTTTGGTAACATTTCTATGTAGTATAAATGAAATTATCACAACGGTGGCATCCCTTGGAAGAACATCATTGCCTGTAACTTTTAAGTAAAGATCGTTTTTGACTTGGATGACTAAATTTATAGCGTATATACTACGAATATTTATTACGAATATACACAGTCAAATATACGAGTTAATTGTTGACACGATCGAACTTATTCGGATTGGCTTATATATCCTTATATCTTTAGGAATGTTTCTAGCGTTTAATGATGACACAGGAAAGATACTGATTGTCTCCAGTATAATTCTCACAAAATATAACATGTTTCTTCGAAAGTACATTGCCGTCACAATAACGCACCATCAAACACGTCCTGAAAAGCAATAGCCAAATTGGTCCAATTACGATTCGAATTGGTTGCAAAT
>NW_014564650.1:0-1844 GCF_001313825.1 Dinoponera quadriceps | reverse complement strand
TAAGCTCATAATATTGCAAACTATTTAAGAGACAGTACTGAGCGACGAATATATTAAATTATCACCCAAGTCAAAGAATTAATAAATTATCAAGTGTTATCTTATCAGACAGGGCATACCTTAGTCTTCGTAGAACTCTCTAGCCGCCCGGCGAAATCTAAACAAATCTCGAGTTACTCGGGCATTATTTATCTTTGGTATTCATAAACTACGTGGCACCCAATTTCTTTGAATTATATCGAGGCGAAAATCCCCACCCCGATGCCATCTCTGCCTTTGTCGCCTAATGGTATATAAGCCCACGCGCAGCAGAGCTAGACACTTAAGATTCAGATTCAGGACCAGACAATTCATTATTAGCTGAGTCACAGTACTCTTCAATTTTTTCACTTATTCGTCACACAGTATTCTCTCTAGAGCGGCTCGCTCCCTCATACAAGGCTAGTTAGTCTGCTCCCTGGTAATCAAGCAGTTTTTATAACCGCTCCCGGCAAACCAGGCAAGTTGAACAACGGCGCAGTGAGTTTCAGTTCCAGTTCCGCCGCCTTCACGCCGAGTTCCTACTGCGTACGCACGAGCCGGTAATAGCTGTCCGTAACGTAAGTCTTGTTTTTGTACTTTTGAAATATACCCCCTGACGTGTGAAGTGCCTTGTTTTATTTCCCACTGCTGCATCGCGACCTCAAGAACAGATAGAGCTCTTATTAATGTACTATAATTATTGAATTTCTGCGAAGAGCCTATCCAGTTGAAATTAAGTAATTACGTCCAAATAGAGTGTCAAATAAGTGTATATTTTCCAAATTCAAAATTCTTTTAAGATTCTAAACCTCATACTTTTAATTCTAATCCCCACAAACTACGACAAACTGTTCCAAGTCAACCAACATTCAATTATCAAATAACGATCGTAACATCTCAGTTTTCACTCATCGACTGTCAATTCTCCTCCCCCTTACCCTTTTTCCCCTCTATAAACCTACCAGTACACGGCGGGCGCTCTCAACCTTCCCGGGTTATTGCCGGTGAATGCAGGTAGGCCCAAAACTAAAAGAAAGCAGCGCGTTCTCGATCCCGAGGGCCCGAGGACGTGACGGTTCAAAAAGATTCTAGCCGAAACGTGAATGTGCATTAGTTCACGTTATTTGCTCTAGAAACGAAAGAAACACTCGTCGTTTTAATTACTCGAGGCTGCAGTGTGGAAATAACTTAATAAAGAAGAATATTCCAATCACACTTTTCAGTCTGCATCAGTTCACGATTTAACGTAAAGAAACGCAAGATTCACTCGACAATCAAGTTACTTCGCATATTACACGCAAACTCGCAAGTTTCGCTAGCAGATTGATTTCTTTTACGTTTTCTTGTGGAACTAGCGTATTTGTTCGAGAAGATTGAAGCCGAAACGTGAATTTGCAATTAGTTTACGTTTTCGGCTGTAGAATCGAAAGAAACGCTCGACGTTTGAAATCCTCGAAGCTGCCGCATGGAAATAACGTAATAAAGCTGTATATTTCAATCANNTCGAGAGAAACGCTCGACGTTTGAAATCGTCGAAGCTGCCGCATGGAAATAACGTAATAAAGCTGTATATTTCAATCACACTCTTCAGTTTTCATCCGTTCACGATTTAACGTAAAGAAACACAAGATTCACTTCACACTCCGTTACGTCCTGCTCGGCCGCGGTTGTCTATAATTCTCGGGCCACGAGAGGGACTAGATTTTTTCGGGTGGTCAGGCTTCTGCAGCCCTACCCTGGGATATGCGCTAACAGGTAGTTTCTTTGGAGGTGATGTGTGACTTAATTGCTATTACTTACTGGTGATGATAGGTTCAGAGCGG
>NW_014564649.1:0-517 GCF_001313825.1 Dinoponera quadriceps | reverse complement strand
AGGCTGCCGCATGGAAATAACGTAATATAGCTGAATATTTCAATCACGGTCTCGAGTTTGCAACCTTCCACGATTTAACGTTATGAAACCCAAGATTCACTCGACAATCACGATACATCGCATATTACACCTAAACACGCAAATTTCGCTTGCAGATTGATTTTGTTTCCTTTTCTCGTGGAACTACTTTATTCGGTCGGAAAGATTCAAGCCGAAAAATGAATTTGCATTAGTTCACGTTTTCTGATGTAGAATCAAGAGAAACGGTCGCCGCTTGAAATCCTCGAGGCTGCCGCACGGAAATAACGTAATAAAGCTGAATATTTCAATCACAGTCGTGAATTTGCATCCGTCCACGACTTAACGTTAGCAAACCAAAGATGCTCGGTTGTCCGGGTCGTCAGGACACCCCTCGCGGCCGGAGGTAACGTCGTCGAGAGCGAGACCCCACGTTCGGACTTAGTCTCAGAGCGACTCGGCGCCCGCCGGAGGTGACGTCGTCCCGGTTTTCGCGATT